>NC_133585.1:42252049-42549549 GCF_964106895.1 Numenius arquata | reverse complement strand
ATTGGGTTTGGGGTTTTTTTCTGATAAAGATTGAAGGCGCACGTCGCAGAATCTGGACTGAGTCATCAAAAGCAGACGGGCTCGGCAGCATTATTTTTAATCTGCGTTACCATCAGGAAGGCCGTAACTGCGGGTCCCATCATTACTGCCTAATTGTGCCGTTATTAATTATTTGCAAACAGGCTGATTGGGGTGGGGGTGGAGGGTGCGGAAGATGCGTCAGATCTGACCTTTTGTCGCTACCTCGAAAATTGGAGATGACCGATATTAAGCGATATTCGTTAAAAGGGAAAAAAAAAAGGGGGGTGGGGGGGGTGGGAGGGAGCATAAACGAGGGGTCTGGCTTGCCGGGGGTAGAGCATCCTGCAGCCCGGCTGAGGGCTGTCGCCAGCCGTTACACCAACACGTGGAAGGGAAAATTGGCTTTACAGCTCTGCAGCTTTTCGCCAACGGTTCTTCTGCCGAACCCCTCTGCTTGTACCGCAGGGACGGGGCCCTCCGCGGGGACTCACGCGGCCGCGGGCTGTATTCCCACCCGGGCCAGGACTCGACCAGCGGCCTCACACCTGGGGGCCCGCTTTGCTGTCACCGCCCGGCAACCAGTGGCCGAGGTAGCGCCCAGCCCAGCCGCCGCCGCAACCGGAGCCCCGGCGGTGTGGCCCCGACGGCTCCTCCGTCGCTCGTCCGGCCTTGTCCGGGGTGGGGGGGTGGGGGGGAGCGGGCAGCGGGGCCAGCGTGCCAGACCTCCGCAGGGGACCGGGTAGCAGCTCCGGACCAAGGCGAGCCGGCACCGAGCTCCACCGAAAGCCGTCGGGCAGAGGAACCGGGGCGCCCCGGGACTGCAGCACATCCCGGGGCTGCCCCTGCAGCCGGGGCACTTGCGGGGTAGCTGCGGGGACGGCGGGGCCATGAACTCTGTCTGACTCTGGCAGAGTCAGTGGAAAAAAAAAAAAAAAAAAAAAAAGACTGTTTGGGGATTTGGCCAAGAAGCAAATATGGCGAAAGCGTTCCTGCGTTCCTCTGCGCGGTTGGGGTGCTGGGGAGAGGGTGCCACCTCCCAGAGCACAGTTAAAAAAGGCACGACAAATGGGACAAGCGCTGTTCCCCTAATAAAAAATACTTCAATAATTGGTTTTAAAATGCTGCAATAAAATCTGCAGTCTACTTTCTGGAAGAAAAAACCCTGCGTGCATTTCTTGAATATATGTTTTGTTAGAATGCGGATAGCTTTTGCAATTTTACTTTTTCTTCCAAAAGTAATTTCATGATCTAAGAATATCTTTGTTTAAAGTAAATAGACTGTCTCTAGGAATTACCCAGCTGTGGACTGCAGTGCAGCTCTGCTAATAGTGATCTACATGGAAAGAGTTTCCCACTGGAGAAGCTGCAGTGCTCAGTCCACCTGCTTTACCACGATCCCTGAACTCTTAGAGAAGGCAAGACCTGTATTACCAGTAAAACAACTGGCCAGCCAGGACTGATTTAAAGGTATGAATCCTGATCAGGCCTTGCTGTGAAGATGATCTGCTTCCCTTTTATGACATGCAGTCATGATTTGAAAACATTACGAGATGACAACACACTACTTCTTTGGGTATTTTTCTTTCCAAGTTCACTACGTTGTCTGCTAAAACTTGGGGTTTATTTCCAATATGATGCCTCATCTTCCAAGCAGTGGATCTAGCTACATCTGCTAGACCTTTTCTCTCCTTTAATTTCACTACACTGTAAATTGATTTGCATCTTGATCTGTCTCCTTCCTGATAAACTAAATAGTCTGCATCCTTCGCAACTCCCATATTCCCTAAGGCTCAAACTTTTCAAATCTTTCCCAGAGCTGGAACCACTCTCTCCTATTTCTGAAGATGCCTTGCAAAAGGGATACCATGACAGAAACAAACACTGTGGTGTCTCTCTCGTATGGTTTATACAGAGCTAAGATCACCTCTCTATTTCTGGTCACATTTTTCTGCTTAGGTATCTAAGCATCTCATTAGTCCTTTTTTGGAAACTTCTGTTCCATCACTTATTCTCTCTGACCCGTAAATCCTTTCCCAAGACACAGCTTTCCATGTTCTGGCCACCTCCACAGCACAGGGAACCGTGGGAGGCCTGAGGTGTAGTGTACTCACCATTTGAAAGGACCAGTGTGCCTGTGGCAGACCAGTTGGAACAGTTAATTCATCAACCTTTGTGATTGCTCAGTCAGGTAGAAAGGGATGGTTTGAAAATACACGAACTTTATTTCTCCTCCCTCTCTGCAAAGGCAGGAGTTTGTAAGGGAGTATTAATTAAATAAGTAATCTACATGATTGCTGCTGACCTTTACAAGCACAGAAGGTAGCGGGTATCATGGGGTACTTGAGCACAGGCAGGAAGAACTTGCCAAAAGGCTACTTACCAGTGGTACCAGAGAAAACTGAATGGGCAAGCTGATCTGATGATGCTCTGGGGCTCACAAGGTAAGGAAATCTGGGCAAGAAGGACCTAACAAGTCCAAAGATGCTTCAGTAAAGTAATGAGGGTAAGGTTTGTTATTTTTGTTGGTTTTACTTCCATGTGTTGTCCAAATAAAGAATAATTTGTTTTATTATCCAGCTCAAATTCAATATGAACATGTATTGTATCTTGAAGAGTTCACATTGTAAATTCACATTGTGTGTTTGAAGTAACTCCACTGTTTCATTGTCTGCTCTTTTAAATATCAAGACTTGGAATTCAGGTCTGATGTCAAATTTGGTTCTGGAGTAGCTCTTGCACACACTCTTACTTTCTTCTCTCCAATATATGAACAGAAAAAGTAATTCCTGACTGCAGTACGAATCTCTCGGATGGATACATGACAATGCAAACATTAATTTTGCTACTGAAGAGTACGTAGCTGGCATACAGGAAAACTACAATTAATAAAAACAATCCCTTTCACTGAGAAGCAAGTGTGCATAAGTAATTTAGTCTTTACATATCCACACTTACTTTATAAAGTTACCAAACTATTACCAACCAATGGGAAAAGGAGTTGTCATGAAACGTGCCTGTTGTCCGTTAGCATATTTTTTTTTTAAATCCTTTTTTCCTCCTACCTTTTTTTGACACTGTTGAAGGTGCTAATAGATGTACCCTGAACCAGCCTGACTCCAGTTGGGGCCAGCAGGTTTCTGCTGTGGTCTGAAGTGTGAGCTCTTTCTGAAGGCAAAATATGGGGTCTCTTCACATGGGAAGGAGTACAGGGGAGGGAGGGAATGGGACATGAAGTTCCCCGATAGCAACTAGTACCTGTGTGTAATTCTTGTTGCCCATTTAGTGTGAATCATTAAGTCACACATTAATCTATAGACTACCCTCATCATCCATAAAGCAGAGCAGCGCTAAGAAGGCCATATTGCAATGGGAGATGAAGCCTTCGCTTCTGTCACCAATTTCATTTGGTCCTTTACAAGCTGTCACCTGACAACCGTTACGAAATAAACTGGTGGCTTCATCCAGGGTGCTACTAAAATATGGTTCCATCTTAGAAAACCAATTTTGCACCTTGTACTTCACACAAGAGGTCAAGTAGGCCAAGGAATGAGAGGAAACTCTTCTTCTCAATTTGTGGGGAATTCACCCAGAAACCGCTTGAGAAATTTTACCTGTGAAAATGAAGCTCACACAGCCATATTCTAGGTTGGAAATTTCCTTTGGAGATAGGAAATCACCTTTTGAGCTGATCCTTGTCATGACTATTGTATCATCAGGAAATTAAAATACTTGCACTTGAACAGGAGTATTATTTCATACTGTTATTGCAGGCTGAGGCCATACTTCTTCCCATTCCTTGCTGAAACACAGGTAGTAAGGGAAAGCCAATAACATCTCTTACCGCTTCAAAGAGCATTCCAATAAGTTATAAAGCCTATCAACAGTATTAGATAGAAGTTCAAAGCAGTCTTGGAAAGTGTGAGAGAAATTATGCCTTTCCATCAGCCTGAAATCTAATGTCAGCATTAAGGCCTCTATCAACAGGCTTAAAGTACGGATGGGGTCTTTAGGAGCATTAACTTTAGGATTGTTTCACAAAAATATGCTTATAGAAGAATCAATGTATTAATTTCCCCTAAGAAGAAAAATCTATGAAGGGAACAAAGCACAAATTTTATGAGCTGCTGTGGTTGTTTGGTTAAGGAAAAGAGGTGACTGGAAATTGTGAAACCAGTGGCTAAGAGAATCGGTTATCTCACATGGACGTGGTATTTGGGAAAGCTTGGGTTGCTCATTTCAGAGGCATGGGCCACCCAGAGCTCCCAGCTGAAGCTGTGGATACTCATCTCCTTGAAAAGCCAATCTGCTTCCTGAAACCTTCTCCTAAGGGAGTGCTCGCAGCAGTCCCTGCCCCAAGACACAGCCACAAACCCCTGTGGTCTCATGGCTGTTAAAAACACACCTATGCTTTGAAGAGCAACGGGAACCGGGGGGGTCCATGCGGCTGCAGCAGCTGCCAGGGCTTTCCCGACCCACTCCCTCCCCTCCAGTGACAAGGTTGCTGAGCCACAGAGAGCCAGCAGCAGCACCTAGCAGGTACCTTCTGGAGTTCATTTCCAAGCAGAGCCAGGAATAACATCGTGCCTCTTTGTGGGTAACCGTGAACATGCTGGACTGGGCTCAGTGCTGGCCTGCCTTTAGTCTGAGATGCTCTGTGCAGCTTCCCACCACTGCAGCCTCCTTGGGCTTCTAGGACTCTCTTCCAGAGAACCAAGTAGAAGAAAATTTAGCTTCAGTGAGTCCCTGGTCGCTTCAGCTTTGTAGACAGTATGGGGGAGCAGGGGGAGAGACAGCAGAGTTGCTACTAAGTGAAAGCTTTAATTCTCATTGAGGTTTATCGTCATGGTGTTAATAGAGTTCAACACACAGTTAGGTATATTCTACAGGCCATCACAAGCTGCAGGTCATTCTTCCTTTTTTTTTTCTTTTTTTCTTATTTTTTTTAACTTAAAGAATCTGACATCATAGTTCAAAATATTCTCCTCAAAGCAGTGCTGCCAGCAGAACTCAACAGCTCCTGGCCCTGTATTGATTTCACAATATCAAAATGTTTCTAGAAACAGCTACCAAAATACTCATGCGGTATTATCTTTAAAAAGCTTACTGAAAGGGATGAGCTCTGAAAATAAGCAGTTCAGGAATCTCCATAGGTAAACACTGCAAGCAAAATGCCACCACATCCGGGGTGTAAACATCCGAGGGACTCCCTCTCACTTTGATTCCAAAGTTACACACTTTCTTTGCAAACTGAGTGCCTCTTCATTTTTCATAACAAAGTCTTCTTACATCTGGAAGAAAAAATGTTAGTTAAAACCTTATCTACTGCTACTGCATGCACTTGTAACGCATTATGTGACAGCTTATTTTAGAACGGTGATGCTTTAAACACACAGATCTAATTATCACTAGGAATATCTCTACGGAGACAAAAGGTTAGATAAACATGGTGTGGGTGGTTTTGTCCTGCTGCAGAAACAGAGGATGCAATAGATGGACATCTAGGCCCTTCACTCCATTCGTATTCAGTTCCCACTGGGAATGTAGCACTCCTAAAATATTTCTGGGCTGATTCACTATCAAACCTGGTGGAAATCACAGAAAGGTGGTAAGAGTGATTGAGGGCAAATATCATTCAAGACAGGTGGAAAAGTTATTTGTATTAACAAGGGGGTGTGCTGTACTGTATAATATGATGGGTATATGAATACTGAAATACTGACAGAACTGGAGAAGTTAAATTAGGCACTTTTGGTTTTTACCAATTTAATTTCACCTTTCAGTGACAGCATCACTCAGATCTCTCCTGATGTTGATTAGAAGGGGAAAAAAACAGTAGGATAACATATAACAGTGTGATCATTTGATTCCTGCCTTAGCAAGTTTAGGGTAAAGAGAGGTGCTTCCAATCTCTAGGTAATCACACTGAGACTCATAGTGTGAGTCTTGGTGAGCCACAAGACTTTTCTGAGGTAAAGATTTTAACTAAATTCTGCAAAAAAATGAGCTCTTAATTAAGAATATCCAGCCAGTACAGTCTGGGTTAATTAATGATTCTGAAAGATTACTGATATAAACCCACCCCTTTCAGGGTGCAACCCAATCTCTACTTATTGAAGATGAGACCTTTAACAAATATTCCCCCCCCAAAAAAAAGATTTCTTTTGTGTTCTTCTAGATCACCTGCTGCTGGTCAAATCCAGCAATGGGTTTACAAACTGTAGATCACAAATTTTAGGACCTGCTGCTGGTCAAATCCAGCAATGGGTTTACAAACTGTAGATCACAAATTTTAGGCTGTACATCACTCACTATGTTTCTATATTCTAATAGCAAATGAACGCATGGCCTCTCAAATTTTCTTCATTTACATTTCTTCCTTGTCTTTTTTGGTGGGTAATAGTCCCCGTTATATTCACAGGGTCAGCTTCAATCCTGGCCAAAATACATTCCACAGCTGAAGTCAAATACATTTGCAAAAGTGATTAATTTTTCTTATTATTACTGATTACTTTGATCAATACTTTCACTGGTGCATACCACTAATACATTTAAATGTCAATGTGGGGATTAATTATCCTTAACTATTTCCTTTCAAATATCGTGATTATATTTTTCCTGAGGTTTTGGGATATATACATAAACTTATGGCTAGGTTTATCTTTAAAATTTTCCAGAATCATTTGTACAAAACCTCATAAGCATAAAATACTTTAAAAGTATTCTACTTTTAAAGACTTTTTACAAAATATTTAAAAGTAATAAAAATCAAAATATTTAATCATTTAAAAAACAGGCATATTAAAACCCCTGTAATTTCTAAACTCAGTTACATGTGAGGTCTGAACAAAAAGAGTTTTCTCTAAACAATGAAAAATATTAATGATACAAGAGAAGATTCAATTATATAACTATGCATTGTAATTCTCAATGATTTATAAAAGGCAAAATTCAGATATGCTACACAATAAATTATCATTAAGACGAGACTACAGTTTGGTCTAATAGAATCCCATGATTTAGAAATGGACAAAGAAACCCTATTAGATTATAGAGTTAATTCCCTGCCAGTGCTGAGGTCACTGCTCTTTCACTCTTGGGCTTGTCTACATGAAAACTGTTGGTACAGTTGAAGAGTCCTCTCGAGCAGACAGAGCTACAGAAAGACAAGAGGAGCTCTGTGTTGACCTTGCCACTCCCAAAAAGGAATGACAACAGCTGTAGGGGGTACATCACCTTAATAAATAATTTTAAAGAAGAAAAATCTGTTAAGGTCTGGTGGTAAACACCCTGAAATGGCAATACACGCCAGCATATGAGGATTAAAGACCAGCCAAAGCCACAACGGTGCTCTGAAACGCAACTAGTCCAAGTACAATGGGAAGAACCTTGTGACATACACGAACACGTGAGGTTTTTCTGGACCTACAGCTATTGAGAAGTTTCAGCTAATGCTGGTTTCAATGGGATCTACTCAGCATACCACTTTTAAGACTAAAACCATAGCTTGGTTTAGCTTGGGAGACACTTAGCTTCATACTGAAGCTGAAATGCAGCGGGAGGAAAAAGGCTCTCTTACAGGTATTTAGTTGCAGTAGCAGGAAGAGAGATGAATCAGACAGATTCATTCCCAAAAAGTCCCCAGCAAAACTATGCCTGTTGTGGGCAGAGTGGGTACCAGACCCTTAAAAACTCGCCTTTCTCAGTCCTTGGGCAGAGGAGAAGGGAAGGGGGAGACATGCTGCTACACGTGCTGAGAGGGCCACCATCCCACCGAAGCTGAGGTGCGCTGAAACCTCTCCATTGCCTGTAGGTGTAGGCTCAGAAACCTCATCTGCATATTTCTTCCGTATTTCCCAGAGCAGTTTGGATTCTGTGGTCTCCTTTTCCTCCCAGTGATAAATCAACTGCAAGGGATGTGTTTTCTGAAGAGGATATCAGTGGCTCACATAGACTTTAGGCTCCCTCAGCGTGACACTTTCAGGCAGAGAAGAGCACGGATTTCAGCTGGGTGCATCCTGTTATCTGAGGGGGAGTCACAGAGGTAAAAGCTGACACGTGTGCCCCTTGAGGAGTGTTGAATTTTTCTCAGGGGCAGGCGTGCTAGAAATGCAATTTCTCCCCTTCCATAATAACTACTTTTTCCTCCCACAGCAACCACAGCTTTCACCCACCTAGAAATGACCGTGAGGCTCCAGAGATGCCCAACCTGATGCCACACAGTGTACCAAACCTGATTTTAAACATCACTTGTTTGCTTGCTGAGGTTATGAGTTGTCCCCAAACAATTTTCCCTCCTGAGAGCCATTCTGTTCTCTTTGCGGTGAGCACCAGGACCCTGCCTTTCCACCCTGGCACCAAAGTCCCGCACAGTTTAAAGGGCTGCAATGATAAGTCCCAAAATACCTGGGTGTCCCCATTGATGCTGCCAACCCTGCGCTGCTGACGGACCCGCCGCCTTGAGCTTCAAGGAGCTGTGACAGAATAAAACTTGCTTTCAGTAGAGGCACTTCTATTTGACCATTTAGCACCGCTAAACTGGGATTTGTGAGTTTAACAAACTTGGCATTAACCACGCTACTGGCTGTTGAGCAAAGACACTAAAATTATTGCTTACCTTCAGTGGCTGCCTGCAAGAGAGTTGAGAAATAAGTTTTGTATGTTACTATGTCAAGAGGCACAAACCACTTAATCAATTGTGTCATTGAGTTCGACTAACAATAGCTGTAAAAAAGTACCAGCTAGTGCTGATCAGTGCAGCTCCAAGAGGATATGGTATTTAAAAACCCACACCAACGTGTTGTTCTAAAGAAATAGCTTCAAAAAATTCCTTATTTGTTTGCCACAGTGTAATTTTAATTTTTTTCTGGTAATAGGAGTCCTGGGCCAGATAGTTGTCTCACCAGCATACAGCTTAAACAAATGAGATGTCACAGATGGAAAACTGATGGAAAAGAAGATTTTAACAATTATAGAAGACAGATAAGCCATTAGCTTCTCCTGGGATCTAATGATATGCTCTGCAGGATCATTCGGGCTACAGCCATAATTAAAGCTGATCCTGAGTCATTCTGTTGTAGCACAAAACATTAACAAAAGGGAAAAGAAAAATCTTTGGCAGCCTCTGTGCAAGGGAGAAATAGTGTGAGACTAGTGTCTGACAGAGGTTAGGGCTGAAACATACTTGAAATATAGGGCTATGAGAAAGCATTGGCTTTTTATTACTATTTTATTTAATAGGCTACCTTTTGGAAGCATAATCACATCTGGATAAAGACCTGAACATGCTTTTCCACACTGTGTCACCTGTGGGAAGGACATTATTCGGTTATGCTGAATGTGTTATATTATTCTATTAATCCCATGTTTAAATTACTCAGCTATTTAAACACTATCTCTTTTTTAGACCTCCTCTTGATGAAGACACTGGCAGGTGTATTTGCATGTTGGTTTTTGTTTTCCAGTGAAAAACCACTATTTTGCGATAAATTAAGTGCAGACCCCAATCCACGTGGCCAGTTTGTTCAACCCATCTGAAAAGCTCCTTGCGAGGTAAGAAAGTCAGCTAGCCCAGTGCTGCCAGAAGGAGACCATTAAGACTGTTAATTGCTACCCTGAACCACTTTAAAATTACACACAAGATTGCTTTTAAATGTTCCCATTTGGAAAGAATAAGCATACATGCAAAGGCTCATTCCTCGTCAAGCAGTGCCATCCATCCTCATGGAAGAAGGTGGCCTCCTTTTTGCCTACGCCCAATATTTTCAAGAAGCAACCCAGCTTCTACTGGTAGACAACTACACATACACTTGATACAGCTGGTCCCTGGTTTTGCCCACGTTGACCAGAATTTTGCTTTCAGATTTTCTATGTTTGGCCCAAAATTTCACTATAAATTGTCTTCCCAATGGCTTTACCTCTGCGAGACACCTTCTTCACATACAGTACTATGGAAATACTACTGTGGTGGCCAGAATTAAGAAAAACATTTACTTTTATAGCATTTTTTTCTGTGTTTCACAAAAGCAAATATTTAACTTATCAATGGCATCTGTTAGCATGCAAAAAGCTGGATAAATAAACCTAATTGAGGCTAAATATATTCTGTAGTCCAGTGTGCTCCTGAGGGACTCTCTGTTATCTTTGAAGTGACCGGAGGGAGTGTACAGAAAAAAGCCAAGTGCTAAATGTGTAGAATTGATGGAATGATCCCTGCTCCAAGATAGACTTTTAAAGTGTTAACTACTATTTTTTAAATGTGTTGGTGAAAATATATGATATATTTAGTTTTATTCCATTTGAAAGTCTGGTAAGTCTTTTTCAGAAAGCAAATTATTGTCGCTGCCTCCCAGCTCCAATTTATTATCCAAAGTAATAACCTTGGCAAAAATGTCTATTATTTCAGCTCTTGAATAAGGACTCAGTTCACATGTCTAATGTCCTGTTTAAGAGAATTAGCAGAAACTCATCTCAGTGCGGTTTCAAAAGAGGAAACTAAGCAGACAGCCTTGTTAATTTAGCATATAGACTTGGAATAAAGTACAACATCCATCATCTCTCAAAATTCAATTAAAAATTGGTCTTGTGTCTAAGGAGAAGCAGCCAATTTTCTTCTGGAAGCAGAGTCTTGGAAGATCACTAAAACCCTTAATGGTTCTTTCATTGTGGGAGCCAATAGAAAAGAAAAAACAGTTTGGGAGTTCAAATTACCCCTTACATTAAATGCTAGAACATGTGTAATCTTCAGGTCGGACCCATTGCTGTTGATGCAACGCTCTCTGTCACCAGGGACACACAGGGAATTCCGGCTACACTTGTCCCCTGGTCCTTAAAATCTTCCCGTGTGCCACTGTACAGTGCGGCAGCCTGAACAGGCTTTTGCATTCAGGGTGAAATACCCTTCCTTACCATATGTCGTGTATAGTTCTTATTCTCCCTCAGTAGGTTTCTAAGTGTGATAAAAAGATGCTTGCAAACACACACTGAGATTTAATATCTGGGGAAAGGGAAGCCTGAAAATATGTTAACAAGATTTTCAGCATTAAACACAATTTTGTTTCAGATTTCAGCTGTTAAACATCTTAATTTGTTTTGCTTTTTACTCCAGTAACATAATGCTAATACACTCTGACAGCTTGTGACTCCACGCCGAGGAGGTTTCACAAACCAATCTCTTAACTTGAAATTTGATTTACAAAGTGCCTCAGTCCTTTAGCTGGGTGGCAGCAGTCACCATCACAACACTTGTCATGGCTCTATGTAGGAGCACAATCTGGGCAGTTTTTCCTTGTTTGTTTATTTTCTTCTAGTGGAGGATTCACTGAGACAAAAGAATCCTTTTAACCATTTCATGTCCTCATCTGTCAGTAAGCTCAGTGCAGAAAATAGTGTCATGCAATGTCTGCCACACCCCAAAGGAAATAGTGGATTTTTTGTTTTGCAACACCCATTAAACTCTTGGTGCAGAATACAGGTAGCATCTATGCAGTTATTTTTACAATATTTGTTTTGGATGAGTTGGTCTAACAGTTAATGTAGAAATCTTTCGGACTCCATGTTCTCATTCCAGCCCCATCTAGCTTTGGGCTTTTTCTCACCACCAGCAAGGTCAGGCTGCTTTCTGGGTGTTCAATCTACATACAGCTGCGGGTCACTGCTGAGCCAGCAGGACCATTTGCTCAGCTACAAGCGAGCCCCAACCTGGCCTATCGTTTTCATTGGAAATCAGGTTTCTGTCACGTGAGGAGTACATAAGGTGGCACTTCATATCATGAAGCCTTACAGAACGGGCATGAAAAATAATAGAAGACCACAAACATCTGCCTCTAGGCTGCTGGCTGCTCTTGGCAGGGCTAGGTATCATGTCCCAGCATCCCAGCAGGCAGGTTATATAGCAGAACCACCTCCAAAGGATAAGCACCATGTGGACCGTTCATGTGAGTAATTGTATAATAAACTGGAGAAGATGATGTGGCACCAAAACTTGGTGGAAACCCTTTTCTTCACCTTTTACATTTATTTTACTAAGATAAAATGGCTGTTATTCTGCAGGCAGAAGATACAACTGCTGCTGTGGGAACAGCCGTGCTAAGGTTTCCAGCTGTCCTCTCCATAGATGAGGCATGGGAAGCCGAGCTAACATCACATTGCTAAGAAGCCCAGCCCATAGAGAAAACCAGAGAAATAAAGCACATGTATCTGCCTCACTGTGGCAGGCATCACTTATTAAAATATTCTGTTTACGGGTTTTAAATCTCTTTTCTTCCTGAAAGGGAATGCCTTTTGCCATGTTTTCCTCTCAAAAGGGCGTTTAACCAGAAGGATTCAGCTTGCCTCGCTCAGCTCCGAGCACGGGAAGCGATCTGCTAAGGCTACAGGTCTGGACGCTAAATAACTGCGGTCTGCACGGAGATGCTGGCGCTGGCTTCAGCCCAGCCGCCCGCTCCTGGTAGCCTGGCTGAGGCAGTGCAAAGCGCCCGGCCGCTTCGTGTGCTGCCTTTCTAGACAGGCTGAGTCCACTCCTGATGATGGGCTTCTTGCTCGGGTGACTTTTACTGCAGTACCCAGGTAGCCTGGTCCTTCTGAGCTTTGCAGTCACTATGCTATAGTCACAGTGACTACATTTACTGTTAAATGCATGCTTGTTTTTGGTTTTGGTTTGGGTTTTTTTTTTGTTTTTTCTTTTTTAATTCTATTTTTTTGTTACCTATACTGAATTTCTAGTACCTTTATTGCCAAGCTGTAATCTAAATTAAATTCACTACTGAAGGTATCCTTTTTCTGGACGAACTATTTTCTGTGTCCCATTTAACCATTTGGAAATAGATAAAATAATATTTTTCTGCCTCACAGTGATGTTTTTAAATCTTATTTAACTGACAATTGCAAAGTGCTTTATTCTTTTCTTGCGATGATGGGCTCTGTCATTAAGTGTGTGAAGCACCCCACAGACTCCAGTCACCCTTTTCTGTTTCAGCTACTTGACATATAGTTGAAAACCTGAAAATAGTTGAAAACCTGAAAAAACAAGTCTAGTTACCTACGTTTTCACACAAGGCCAGTGGCTCTGGGTGCCTGACGAAGCCTGCAAAGATGTCTGATTAGCTGGGGATGTGCAATCAGGTATCCTTGAAAATCCAGCTGGTTCCAAGTCCCTGGCATTGGGTGCTCAGGTACTGTGCTATTCAAAATGATTCAAAGTCTCGTCCGAATTTTTTTTGTATTACTGCAATACAAAGGAACTAACAGAGATTTGTATTCAAGCTGCAGCTCAGTACTGCCAAAAGAGAGCCATCTTGCCTTAAAACTGTAAACAAATAGAATGATATTGTAGAATTTATTTCCTTTCCATGATGAAAAGTACCCTGGCAGCCTGTGGAGAAATATGCCGTCTTACATTTGCCTGGCTACCCACAACGATTTAATAAAGATTCTCAGTGCAGCAAGCACACTGCTTTGACACATTTGGGCTGCTTCAACCATCTTATTCTTTACCTGTTTCTGCAGGAGTCCCCACGGCAGCAGCGTCTGCCCTGTTTGCACCCACCTTTCCAAAGCCCACCGGGCAGCGACGATGTTTACTTACAGCCCTTCTTTCTAACTGCAAATGGAGCCAGGCTGGGCTGTGACGTGCAGCGCAGAGCTCTGCCAAACGTGGCTCCCGGTGAGCTGGGATGTGCCATGGGAGCACAGCTGGGTTTTATTTGTGTGCAGGACGAGGCTGAGAAACAGGCGATGTCCTAAGTTGAGAGCAAGAGGGAAGAAGTGCTGCAACTCCACCACTTACCCTCCCAGGGCTTGCTCCTTGCTGAAAGCATTTTTCCATCGTAGGCATGCAGTTCCTCGACGTTATTTATCACAACTCTTCTGCTTCTGACGATTTATTCACCTTCTTCATTTTACCTTGCCTATAGCTGGTAGGAGCTAAAGTTGATTACTTTTTACGTCAAAGCTTACTGAGTGCAGTGTAAGCCATCAGCTCCTGGGTGAAAAAACGCGTGAGGGTTGTTGTTCAGGTACAGAGGATGCTTGAAAAGCCTTGAAGCAGCAAAGAGAAATGCACTCGTGTTTAGTTGTATTCACGCTGTAAGCAGATTTTAACCATTCAAGATGAAGAGAGATATTGAGAAAGCCAAGTACTGAGTGACAGTATTCCTACATAAGCTCTTTATCTGCACCTATACCTGGTTCAATTATTTTGTCTACTTGACAGGCAGCCCCATGTGAAAAAATACATCTTTGAAGTCATTGTACTGCCTGCTTAAATTTGAATAGTATATAAAGAAATGGAATAGCTGTGAATGTGACTGTACATAGTCACCCAGGCTTTTCTCTGAGATGTAAACCCAACTAAATGAAAGACATACAGCTTGTGCAAGTCAAAATCTTTCTTCTTCCCCTTCACCCCACGTGCTGAAGTGAATCACTGCGAAGGCAGTGCAACTGCTTGAGCTCCTCTGTCTTCACTTTACCCAAAGGTTTCTCATAAGTCCGTCATCTGCACAGGTGATTTAATGAGGTAAGCCTTGCAAATGAAACTACAAGCACCATCCTCTTCTGTATAAAACACAGTGCAGCGAAGCCATCAGTTAGCTGTGATAATTTTGATTCACTTAAGGAAAGCCTCTGCGTTGTTACCAGTCAGGGAAAGGCCTGACCCCAGTATCACAGAACCAATATTGTGGTAGATGGGCTTTACTACCACAGGCAAAAAATGTCAGCTGTCAAGATTTTGTTGAAAGTTACTTCTTGTTTTGATTATCAAACCACATGCACTGAACTGTATCATCCAGTCAAGTGAAATATTCTTTTACACTGCTCAGAGAAAAAAACCCAAAACTTAAAATTGACTATTTGCTAAGCACAGAAGGATATCAAAATGCTAATCAACAGTTCCAGGAGAAATAGAAGAAGAAATCTACCAGCAAAGGTTTGTAAGAAATAAAGACCTCTGTCTCTCTAAAAAGATTTGAGAAATGCAGCTGCTTTTCTGCAAGGTGCATAGAGCAGATTGTGCAGCAAAACCTTCCCATGTATTTTCACATCGCTGTGGGCAAAAGCACATTAGTCACTACCTTTAAAATAGATAATGGCTTTTCAACTGTTGTGTGCCCGTGTGTATCTGTAACAAATGCTCTGAGAGATAACAGCTTTGGCTGAGGCAAACGGATGAGAGTTGGGACCAGCTGATTTGCCTCCACTGCTACCTCCTAGCTTTGCCATCAGCATGCTAAACACATAGGTTTCATCTCAAGATAAGTGTTTGGGAATGGTTTTGTGAGGCTTCAAATTAATTTTGAAATTCTGCTTTGGTCCATTGGAACAGACTTGTAATTATATCAGTTAGCAGGACACTTTTTCATAGTTCCCTTTTCAATGTCATCCTACCTTTTCCAAACTAAGAACAAGCTACAAAACACATTCAGGGTTATTGGCAAGATATGTGTTAAGTGTTAACCGGCTTCTTTACGTAAGTCCTTTTATCCTGATGTTTTAAACTCAGCCTAAGACCTGTGAATACCTAGAACAAGAAGGCAGCTCTATCTAACATTGCTCTTTTCACACTTTTCTTATCTAAATCCTAACTGGGACATATCTGAGCGAAGAGGGTTTGCAGGAGTCATGCACAGCTTCAGCACAATGCTCTCCCCCGTGAGACTCCATAAGCAGTGCTTCCTGCTCTCCAGGGGATGGGCACACCATGAGCACTGCCCTCTGCCCAAGAGTGCTTCCAATATAAACTATGGATCCAGGAAGGGCACCAAAAAGCTGTGACAAACATAAACCAATCTAAATATTAAAAGAAAAAAAAAAACAACATCCAAAATGTAAGTTCATGAAACAGTTCAGAAAGCTTAGTTTCACCCTCTGGTTAGTGATGATCTGAGTGTTTGTTATCATCATGTGTCAGTCAGGAAAAGCTTGAAATTAAGACTTGAATAGTAGCACGAAGTCTAACACAGAAAGCCCATGCTGAAATCTAGTCTACTTCAATAAAGTTTGTAATCAGACCTAAAAAATCCTTACATTCAAGATCATTTGGAAAAATAACCACTTTGTGTTTCCCATGGCAATGTTTAGAAGTGGTCCCAGGAATGCACATCTGGAGGTGACACCTCCAGCCTGAGTGATAGGGACTCACTGAGAAACAGGAGGATTAGTGCAATGCTTCCCCCTTGAACTTACTTAAGCACTTCCACAGTTTTATGAACCACCCTTAAGGCACATGAAGAGCACTTGGCCACAGAGAAGAGGGGCTGTCTATTGCAGGCACCTGAGTCCAGGTCCCTGGAACAGCAGTTCTGACATTAACACAGAAGTTATTTCAGAGCAGCTCATTTGTCTGGCACATTCTATTCATTTTCTGAGGTAGAAAAGATTTTATGACCCCATTTATGAGACCTTTCTGATATGTTTGTAACCTTTTTATCCCCATTAGCACCTGAGAGGGGTCCTCCAAAGTATATATTCCATAAAGGTTCATAGTCATATGAATATAGGTCTTTTAAGTGACTGAGGATGCTTTGAGACACAGCAATTGTAAGTATCATACTATGCTGGGGTATGACATCCCATCCTTGGGTACAGGCACGTGATTTTATTCTGTTGTGAAAATCCTCTCCCAAGACGTATTTTAGTACTCTCTCAGCTAGGATTGAATACAGGAAATCTTCTCATTTTCTGCAGAAAACTTTGATCTTCATAGTTTATGCAGCTGAACCTGTATAGGAATAGTATGACTGGCTAATATCTGTTGCATTGGTGATTTTGTTTCTGGGAATACAGACTTAGTGATCATCCTGTTATCCAGTAATGCATATTTGTGAATGCCCTGAAAACATAGTTTGGGTACTTTTGTGATGATTTTTGCAAGCTCTTTCAACTGCTGTGAGACTACTGGAACCAGTCCTTGCAGGAGGTATACAAGCATCAGAAGCAGGTAACTATATTTAGGGTCATGCAAAAGTCTCTAGGAGAGTCTCAAAGTCTGAGTACCCTGTGGTGAGCAACAGGGCTTCCCAGAGGGCGTCACACGCTTGAGGTACGATAGTGCCAGAGATCTTCTTCGTCCTTCCAGAAGAAATGTGTCAGGTGCCAGGTGTATTGTATGGAAAGCACGTTTTTGTGAGCTCCTGCAAATCAGAGACTAGAAAAAAGATCACTTTGAAGAACTACATCATGAGTTACAGAATAAGCATAATTTTCTATTAGATATTGGTGCTTACCTTTTTGGAAGAAAAGGTTTGACCCAACCATCCGAGACATTTTCTGCCCCACAAACCCTAACGCTTTGCTCTGACACTCAACACGGGAAGCTACCAGGTGATTTCCAGCGACATGGATCGCATGTCTCTGTTCCTGTGCTTGTCGTTGGGCTAATCTGTTGTCTAAAATCAGAGGTGACAGACAAAAGGAATTTTTAAAACTCTTTTCTTCTTTCTGTTTGATAAATCCTGTCATTTCAAGGAAATATTTGAATTTCTGCTGATTTTGGTTTAGTTTCTAGACCCACGCGACTGGCTTTGCACATTTTAAGCAGCAGGTTACCTGCTTTGAAAAAAAAGCATCTGTGAACTGTGGATGTGGCATTAGCTAAGAGAATTTGCAGTGCATCACGTGCAGTGAAGCAGATGGGCTCTACGGATGAGTTAACAGTGACTCATGAGATTGTCTTAAATAATGGATTTTTTCCCCCCTAAATGGCTTAAAACCCCATATGCTTTGGGGAGGAGAGCTCCAATAGCTACTCTTGCAGAGCATGGGGTATTCAGTAAAGTCTAGAGAGCAGCCTTGCAGAGGGGTAAGCATCCCATGTTTAACATATGCTACATTTTATAACAAAGAGGAACAAGGAAAGAAACACCCCCTCCCTCCCCAAAATCCCAACTCCACACCGTACCACGGGAAGAGTCACAGCAAACCACACAAAACACACCCTGTATGTTTTATCTCTGGTTTGGGCTCTTACTGCTTGCAAAACTTGAGCCGCTTCCAGTTTAGTCATTTCCCCTTATCAGGAAATTCAGATGAAATTACATTCCTACCGGAGGCTTTTAGAGGTATATAGGGAGTCCTGTTTGCCTTTCCAGGAGATGTATTTTTCTGGCATATTTTCTTTTTTTTTTCTAGCCAAGTAGTGGTTATCGGCTCACTTCCAGTGTCCACAACCCCTTCTGATTTTCACCGCAGACGTGTCTCTGAAAATGAGCATTTTGCCATTTTGTTCCCCAGTTAACCAACCTTTTCTCAGGAGAGCAGAGACAAGGGGGGAGAAAAGCAGGGTGAATCCCTTCTCCGCAAAGTTTATTGAGTAAACACTTAACCAGCTTCCCATTATCAGGAAGGAGATCCATCTGAGGCCAAATCTTTGCTAAATTGGGCAGCAAGAACTGTACCTAAAGCTAATTTTCTAAACAAAGTGGTAGCTGCCTGCTTTTAACTATCCCCGAGAAGAGTTGTCTGGAGAAGGATCAATACTCATGAGATGAGCAAGCTACTGCTGTTTATTACCTGGGCTTAGAGCCTCCAACAGCTACCAGCGCCTGGCTGCGCCCAGTGATATCTCCGCACCAAAACGCTTGCTAAAGACGGAAAACAAAGAGCAAAACAAAGGAGGGTGGCTGGACCCTAGAGCACGGGCACAGAGGAGGAAACAGAGCCCTTGTCCCACCTGGCTGCAATGGGGGAAACTGGAAGGATGGAGGCATCGCACCTGGACAGGGTGGGGAGGAGGCACAGAGCTCTCCTGGGGGACCTGGCACAAGTCCCCCATTGCATGGGGTATCCTCTGCCCCGATGCCTGAGCCTCAGCTGGTGCAGCCCTCTCCCCTCCCACAACACCCCCTATTTCTTCCATGTTCCCCCAGCCTCATCCCGCTGCTCGGCAAGCCATCATCCTCTCCGGGGGCACGCCAAGGCCCCGTTAGCAGGGTGGTCTCCCTGCCAGGGACCTCCTGGCAGCCTTTGCTGCTGGTGAGGGGAGCAGGTGACACGACTCCCCTTTTATAAGGTCTGTGGAATTATTCTGGCATTAAATCAGTGCTGGTGGAGCGCACCCCTATCAGTGCCCTTTTAGCACCACAGATAGTTGTGATCAGGTCAGAGCTGCCAGGTCACATCCAGCAGAAAATAAATAAATAAAAAAAACATACCAGGATTGCCACCTGGTATGATTTGTCTCCTAAGGGCCACAGCCACCAAAACCATGCTTGTCTGGGAGCCCAGCAGCCTTGGTGCAGAGCTGCTGAAGCAGAAGCGGCTGCCTGCCTGCCTCCAAACCCAGCCTCAGAGCAGCCTCCAGCGGCAGCCAGCTGTTCCCGCAGGGGCATCCATGTGCGCCACCCGGCACCCTGAGGTACCTCTGCCACCACACAGCAACGCTGGCCCCCTGTCCGGAGACGTACATGCAGCAATAATGTCAAACCACCACCATTTCCATTAAGGCACTGGGATAAAAATCTGCTTTCAAAAAATTAAATTGTCAGTACTTCCCCATGACTCATCTAACAGCCGAGATGCGGCTCTGGCACAAAACCAAACCCGTCATCCATTGAGGACCCAATTAAAAGGAAGAAAAAGAAGCAGTTATTAGTTTAAAATTTTGTGTGAACTTTCTGCTGGTTACTGGTGAAGTCACACACTCCTTGAGATTCAAGAATCAGTGATACTGCAGCACACACATAACTATGCACAAACTCAATTTCCTTGCTACGCAGAAACGGAATTAACCAAACACATATTTAGCTTTGCAGTACATAAAGCGCTTTATTGAGTCAAAGTCTGAACCAGAGTCCAACGACATCAATGAAAGGTCTTCTGAGGACTTTGGGTTCGACTCACAGAAAGCCACCCCTGCTCATCTTTTACCACGACAGCCACATGTGCGCTTGGAAATGCTCGGCTACAGCTTACGGTAGCAATCCACAGGGTATTGTCCCATCCCAGGTATGTCTTTTTTAGAGTCTCCTCTCACATACTAAGTTTTGTGGAATATAGGTTGGTTCAGCCTATCCCAATCAAGCAAAGGCTTTTACACATGGATGTACACACTCTGCAATCCAGTTTCACAGACACATAGCATGCAATAGAAGTTAGTTATAATAAGTAAAATCAACACCACCAAAGGTAATCAACGTTTTATTTATAAACATACATTTACTATAAAAGCTGATGCATTTTAGACAAGTTTTCCTAATTTCCAGAGGCATTTTAGAATAAATAAAATGAAGGAAAGATTAGCATAATTGGTATTCAACATTAGCCCCAGCTAGGACAGCAATACTTGTCCTTGAATGGACATGCAGACAAGGATGGTCCCCTTCTGGTTCACCAACCTTTAGGACATTCACCGAGAACTACAGTTGTATTGCATCAATAACACTACATCACAAGAGTAAGGAAAAAATGCACCAGGGAAAATGGGGTTGTGAAATACAGATGGGTTATGACACCTGTTCAGGTTCTCTGAAGCATTAAGAGGCTAAATAAATTCTGAAACATCTAAAACCGTTTACATATATTGTACTTGCTTAGCAATAATAAATCGGTCTTCTGCAACAAATACATTTACATTGTAGTTCAATTGTAGTAAAGCATTATTTTTTTCTGTGCCCAAAGTTCCTGATAAGAAACATATCATATTTATGTGTTTAAACTGAAAAAAAAAAAAACGTGGGGGGGGAAATCTGAGCCTGAACGAATTTGCCATGTAAGACCCCAAAGGAAATACAAAATCAAACATAAGTAGTTGGCAAGTACAATTTAGAAAACTGTTGAAAATTAGTCTGTGCTGGTGAATAGATGTTCATGAGGGGAGAAAAAAACGTTGTCTGAGAAAGCCGCTTCGTTTTGCTGTACATACAATCAAACTTCACTAAAGCATGCATATATGACACTAATTGATAAGACACTGGGATCAACTTTAAGCAGCTTCAGAGACCCAGTGGTGTGTCTGCAGTGCGGTGCATGCCCCCACCCCTGCCCATGCATTTTAGTCCCAGCCATGCTCCTAAGCCCTTTGGGCACTTACCCCTATGTCAATGAGAAGCGGATCTGACCTCTGTGACAAACAACCCTTCTACACACTCGGGGACCGATTTGCACACCTAAATTCTACCACACGGGTGAAGCGGTGTTAGTGACTCATACCAAACAGACGCACAAGCATGCAAGGTCTTGTTTAAAAATCAGGCCCAGATATATTCACATATCACATGGAATTATACAGATGTACAAAGTCGGTTATAAAATCTGCTTCTTGAATTTCCATGTTACGCGTTATTTGCGGGAGAATGTTATGATGACCACGTGCAAAGTGTCAGCATCCTGGTTATCAAAACCCTTTAATAGTAAGTCATCCAGATGGTTAATCAAAATACTGGACGTCACTGTTTTATTTCCAAAACATATTTGTGATTTTTGATTTTTATTTTTTTTAAAAAATATTCCCCAGGTGAAGTCCACGAAGGACCTCAGCTTTTTGGATTTATTGCATCCATAAGTCATCGGTCGACTGTGTGCAAGAGCTTTGCATTTTCTAAGGCACAATTTTAAGGAAGTAACATGTAACTTTCCAGCAGATAGTCACAATGTCCTCCAGTGACAACATCGTTAAGTGGGTTTTCAACGACACGCAGTTTTGCATGGGTATGCAACGCACATGCAAACAACTGTCTAGTGTTTAAATAAATAGTTGCTAGCTATAGAACAACTCAAAATTATTGCTTCCCTAATAACCACCTCATTCCCATTTATCAACACATCAAAAGACAACGGATGTGTACGCAGATTAAATAAATCTCTATCAATTTAGTTTTATCACGGTTTTAAGGCAGAATAAGTAGATTTTTTTTCCTCCCCATTTTAAGTTGCATCGTGAACTGCTAAAACGGGATGTTTCCAATAACTGTTTCCCAAACAGTGCTAGGATATTTTACACTTGTAACACATTCCTTAACCTTGTCTGTGCATTGTAGATAAAGTGATACGGCTCTGACCAAACTGCTGGATCACTTCAGTAAGGAGCACGTGCTTAATCAAAAAGCACAAAGGAAAACTGGCCCAAACATGGGCAAGTTAAAGTTTTTTTTGCCTTCTGCTGCCAGCCTCCTCCCTGCCCGCCTTCTGCACTCTGGGGCTTTGCTGGCTTTGGCTCTTTTGAGGTGGGTGCATGGAGGAACACAGGTTCAAGGCTGTTTAACTCCCTGCTCTGGAGGGGCATCCAAACCACACGTGTTTCTCCGCATAAGATTTCAAACCAACCGCAATGTTTGCAAGTGAAGGAACAGATCTCAAACCAAATCGCCCCATCAAGTGGGCAAGTTACACGCCAAAGAGAAAAGCTTCACCCTTTGCACCAAACCACAGCTCCGAGGCTCACAATTCGGCTGTGTCCGCCCCCTCGGCCGCCTCTCCCCCACCTCACCTTTCAGCGAGTTCAGTAACAACACGGGCTGCTGAACTTAGGAAGAAGGATTGCTCCTAATGGGAATCTTGCCATCGTTAACGGTATGCAGTCTTTAGGTTTAATGAAGAGATCTTTATTTGAGAGAATATTAAGCTATAGTCATGAACATTACTTGAGGTACACAAACAAAAAAATCCTATCGCTAAAGGTGCAATAATTTATTCGTATAACTCCTACCCTCCGCTGAAGGTAATATAAACACAAATGCTTCAGAATTACAGGATGTATTATCAAACTAGTCTCTGTATAAAAAAAGTTATAGCTTCAGTTATAACAGAGAAGTCGTGCTGTGATGTTTAGTTTTTCAAATGCACTGATTAGATACTATCTTAAAATTACTTCTCAGCTCAAGTTGGCATATACTATAAAGGTTCTGTAAACTTAAACATTTTACTTCCTAGAAATATTAAAACAAAACAGCTTTATTGCATGTTTATTTTCTTATTACTTTTAAAAGAATAAGGTAACAGACTGGAAATCATAAGCATACCTGAAAGGTGGGATTTTTTTTAATAGTACTTAGGCTTTGCCTTCCCAAACATGGTCATACATATTTTGCAAATTTCTTAAGAAAGGGAAAAACCAACATATTGCATTTTAAAGGAGCAGGTGCAGCGTTTTTATGAGTTTTTCAAAATGAGATGAGAGCCATGATGTCCATGGATTCAAGCTCTTACAAGTGATTGTCTGGAGGCAGCCGATACATATGAGAAGAGAGTTTCTCCGTGAAAGTTATTAGGTCTGAAAGTCATGTCACAATGTAGTTGGCTGTCCAGCAGCTGGGCAAAACAAAATCAAAACAA
Organism: Numenius arquata; assembly: GCF_964106895.1. Classification (NCBI taxonomy): domain Eukaryota; kingdom Metazoa; phylum Chordata; class Aves; order Charadriiformes; family Scolopacidae; genus Numenius; species Numenius arquata. The sequence continues at coordinate 42,526,263 of NC_133585.1, read as the reverse complement.
GTCATTAGCTGACAATTTTTAACAAATATACATAGCCCTTTTTTTTAATGCGATCTCTAAAATTCAAAAACCTGTATCTGGAAATATGTAACATTTGTGCCCTGCTTCTCTTTCCCGCTGCAAAGCTGGATCACTAACTGCAAAGAAACATTCAGCATAACTCCAGTGGAAATATATTTGCCATGCCACATGGACAAATGCATTCTGCATGCACTTTTATTTCATTTTACTCCCGAAGTATTTGTGGGTATATTTACTTTCAGGCTGTGCAGTGGCCAAATAGTAAAGCAAAGGACTGGTAAGTCATCTTTAGCTGTGCCTGGTTTGTGTTTTGTGGTAATACAGAGCCCTTGTGTTATTTGGCCATACAGGGAATCTCATGAATTTACTTAGAATCACAGAACGGTTAGAGTTGGAAGGGACCTTAAAGACCATCAAGTTCCACCCTTCCTGCCACGGGCAGGGACACCTCCCACTAGACCAGGTACCTCTTGCCTTTGACTTCGACACTCACAAACCTGTAACTATTCCTCATGTTTGACATTGAATACCGAGTTCCCTTTCTTGTGAGGTTTTGCTGTAGAGAAATAACCTACTTTTATTTGAAAACAGAAATATTTTGGACCCTGGACCACTACATAATTTTTAGTGCTTCTGTCTCAAAGTTTTTGATAATTTATTTTGAAACAGAATCTTCCGCAATTCCAAACAAGCTCCTGGCAGCCAAAATATTTCATCAAGATGTCCATAAGCATCTCAAAACAAAAATGATTAATTCTGGGTTGGTCAGAGACGGTCAGTTGTGTGCACGACTGCACAGGTTTTCAGATGTAGCTGCGGGGGCAGGAAGGCACGAGCTGTGCAATCAAGCAACTGATTTTATATTTAGCATCAGACTTCCCAGAACTGAAAGGGAAAACACAAACATTGCATCAGCTTGTTCTTCACTTCAGACATGGAGTCCATCAATTTCTAATTAAAAATGAGCAACTAACCATGGTTGCAGTTCTATCAAAATCAGTTCCTTTAAAACTGCCGCCAAGAGCCAGTGTAACTTTAATTCAACTAATTCGTATTTTGAGATTTTTTTCATGAGGAGTGAACACAACAGGAAGAGGCAATTTGTAGGAAAAAAAGACAAACCCTTGCCATTATTATTATTCGGGAACCATACATTCCCTCAAAAGCTATTCCCTCTTTCATGGACCTGGTTACCGTCGTACATGCATGTACAAATGCAAAACCTTACTGGGTGAAACACTGTACACAGCTCTGTACTGCATTTCTAGCACCGCTGCTGTAGAAATGATAATGGAGGGTGTGATTTCTACAGCAAATAAGCTGACAAATAGTTTATTTGAGCCTTCATCTATCCCTAAGGGACCTCACTTTTTATTTAAGGAAAAAGGATTAAGAAGAAATGGAAAATATGACTTTTATCACCTTTCTCTCTTTTTTGTGTAAAGATGAATGTGCAAACGTGCATTTTAAGGGTCAGGATCTCATCCACATGAGACAGGTTTATAGTATCAAGCCTGAAGGGGAAAAGCTATTTCTAAATGTGTCAGGTTAAATAAATAATAATAAAAAGTTGCTAACATTTCTTAGCAGAATTTTTCAAAAAAATCACCAAACAAACGGTTATACAATAGCACCCTCTAGCTCTGTTGATGGGGAAATATCTCTCTCCTGAAACATCAGAGAAAAAATATCTGTTCTTCTGCTGGCAAAGGTAGGTAGGTATCTTTCCTGCTCCTGGATTTCTACCGCCACTGCTTTTGAGAGAAAAGACAGGAAACAGTAAGTGAAAAGGACTGCAGGCAGTGAACACACTAAACGGTAACATGTAACAGGAAGGCAATGATTACTCCCATGTTTTTTTCCTGCATCTTACTGTTTTCCACAAAGTAGAAGCCAGCGGGAGCGCTGCCCATCTCGTATCACTGGTGACACTGGGGTGCAGCTGAAATGCTCTAGCAATTTGGTATAAGACACAGAAATCCAGGACTAGGAAGGGCACTCAGCTGACCTGCTCTAAGGCAGAAAAATGCATTGAGTTTTTTCTGACATGCAACCGTCTGGCTCATTCTTGTGCAGCAAGCAACACTTTAGCACACGTCTGGGGATACAACCACAAGGATCCATCATGAGTTACAGAATATTCCTAATATTTTACATGACCATTTTTTCTGCAAAGGGAGGCCTGGAGACATAAAAAATGGGAACTTCTCCAAACAAGGCCCAGGGTCCTCGACCTAGTAGAAGTATCTACATTGTCTCATATGATGTGACAGATACAAGCCTTAAGGACATGCGTGTGCATGGTGCAGGAGTTTCTATTTATGCACAGAAACAGCCTTTAAGTCTAATACTGTTGAGCAGAGATCCTCTGGGCAAGACTTAGTGGACTTGGAAATCTTTTTTTGATATGAGGATGATTAAAATGGCATGGGGAGGTTCCGCTTCCTATGGAGAAGCCGTGCCTGAGTGGCAAAGCCAAGAGGAGACAAACCCATCAGTTAAAATCACGGCAACAGTCTTGTTAGAGTTCACTGTCCTTCGGACAGGATTTAGTACTTACTTCTGGATCGGATATAACAATCATTGCAGTTAAGAAGACCATTTCTAATCCTGACATCTGTCCCACTTGCTGCGTCTCCCAGCTGTCCCTTGCAAATGCCACACTGTCAATTGAAGAACAGAGAAAGTAAGAGAGACCATGCTCTGTCACAGCTCTTCCCAAATTCTGACTTTTGTTTCAACAGTTCTTGGAATAGTGAGAAAAAAACCTCTCCCAGAACCCAGTGCATACTCCTACGGAGCACTGCAAATCAGTGAAAGGATTTTTTAGAGCCAACAGTATTTAGGACTGGATTTCATCAGCAGTCTCCACTTAAACAGAAGTCTAGTGATTTCAAGGGTTTAGCTTGGGTAAACATCTAAAAAAGAAACAAAGGATTCATGAATGTCTAATATCAATTGGGCCAGAGATAACGGAAATGGACACTTTCTGAGTTCTCTAGAAAACACTGTCTTGAGTCATTTGAAGACTAAACCACTCAAGAACAGTCAAGAAGTATTTCTGTTGAGAGCTCTGGCGAAAGCCAGAATACATCATCCATTCCACAGTCCAAGCTTTCCAACCATGGGTTAAGACCAAAGATGGCTTTGGGACCGACCAGTTTTTTTGGACAAAAAATAAAAATCACAAGGTAACAAATATCATATTTCAAAACATTGAGTACAACAGAGAAATTATATGATGCTTCCCTCTGTAAGTGAGGAAGCTAAGTTTGCTTGCTAAATCACAGGTTTTAGTCCAACTACCGGGTCTGACAGCAAAATAATACATTAGCTGCATTTCTTCCACTTCTCTACAAACACATACACAAACAAACATACATAACAAAAATGCAAATCTCTTGGTCCTCTCCTTTTCAATTTCACATCTACAGCCCTCAGTATGCTCTCTCCTTGCACTGTTCATGGCTTGAGGTTTTTCTTAATAAAGCAGGAGACATACCCTGAAGCACTGAATATGGAAATAAAGACCGAGTGTCTCAATAATCATGGCAGCTCCTTTTCCAAGAGGAAGCCCACAGGTCGAGCAAAGCTTCCTTCCGCTGACAGACCTAGGGGACAAACACGACTTTAAGAAAACAGAACAGCAACTGATGCTAAAAGGTAGACAAATGTTCACACAGGTTTATGGCGAGGGACAGGATGGGAGGAAGGAGCATTGGGGTGTTTCACATAAATATGCATTGACCCTTCAGCTACATTGCTGAATCTGCCGCATAGACAAGCAAGCAGAGGACTTAAAATACTTGAATGCACAGCAGCTCAGACCCATTTCCCTGCCATTCTGCTGCTAGATCAAGAGAGATACAAGCCTCTTCACAGAGGCCCGGATGGCAGGGAACCATGCCTGTGGATTACCCAGACCCAGTCAATGCCACAGCAGTCAAAGCAGACATTCATATCAATTACCTAAGCCAGATTCTCAGCCTGGAAAATTTTCAGTTTGTTTGCAAATAGGTTTGCTTACTGTAGGTCAGAAGGCAGGGATGCTGCTCGTACACCCAAACAAGCTGGGAAGGTCACCAGTAGCAGGGTAACTGCAGTAGCTCAGAGCAGGCACCAGGCACTTGCTAACTAATTGCAGTCCCTGCTGCTGCAGCTACGTGCCTGGTAGTGCTCCAACTCATTAGAGGAAAGCTGAAATCAGATCTCCATCTGCAATGCAAAAATACTTCAGCTCTGTCCTTAAGCTTCAGTCCTGTCTAGACCCTTCCAGTAAATCAGCTGTTTGATGACAACCGGGTGAGGGATTGGCATCCTGGGAATAACTGGTACCCTTCCTCATACTGTTTTTAATGGCACTGCAGGTGTACACTTGTATGTGTTTCACGCTCTTCCCTCCTCTCCTGTCTGCCAGAACTGATGTTCGTCTAAGTGAAACGAACTGAGATCAAAAGGGATCCCTTGCCATGTGTCATCCAGGTGTTTTTTCAGGCAGGGCTGAAACCAGAAGAGAAATTTCAGGAGACTTCATAGGTTTCAAAAAGATGGTTTGATGACACTGTACACAGGTAAGCAAGTTTTCAGTATCTTGCTTTATGTTTTTGGTGCAACAACATAATAAGCCACCAAGAGAGATGGATCTGGACTGCATCATGATAAAAAAGGAATTAAAAAAAAAAGAGAGAGAAAAAAGAGACAGAAGCAGCAGAAAGACTCATCATGAACAGAAAATTGTCCTTGCTTCCATCTAATCTCTGCCACTCCTGAGCCCATCATTCTTTATCCCCACCATGTATAGTGACAGCCCAGGCACATCGCTATCTTTTCATGTTGCTTCATTCTTATTATTCCTTTCAGAATAACTTCCCTGGTTTCTTCTCCTCCCTACAACCTTAAGCTCTCTGCTCTCATCCCTCTGTGTTACTCTTGAGTCCATCTTTGTTTTCACTTCTGCAGTATCGGAGTCATCATAAGGACAACTTAAAGTGTTGAATCAAAGAATGAAGTTGTTTTTTAAGAGGAGTTTTCTAATGTTTTTATTAAAACAATGAATTACATTCCATCGATTATTTCAAAAATTAAGATTTATTTCAGGAAAAGGTCTTGGAAAATGGTCTCAAATCAGGATACAGCTACTAAATAATATGAAGTAGCTATTAAGACTAGCTACATGTAGCCAGAAATGATCTGCAATCCCACCAAAACTGCAGCTAAAATAAGCAAAACCAGAAGAAATTGTTCACATTAAAAATTCCCAGTAGTTTCACGTCAATGCAAGTGGCATCAGGAGGGCTTTGCTATCAAACATGAAGAAAAATGTTATTTAAATAGACTTCACCCCATTTAATGAGCCAACTGGTTTTAATATACCACAAATTATCAGTGATTCTATCACGCTACAGTTGACAGTTGGTATACATCTCGTTGAAAGCCGCAGAGCTCATTGCCTGAGAGAATAAAATCTCCAGGAGATTAGCATGAATGTTGGCAAATTAAAAAATAAAAAAAGGCAAAAAAGCAAAATGTGTCTCAAGTTTGGAAATTAAGGGAAGGTGTTAGTTTTAAATCAGTAAGTGTTGAAGTGTCGGTCGGTGACAACATCTAGAACATACCTTGCTCCCAAGCACGTAACTTACTCACAATGAAAACTACATCCTTTGGCTTAAGTGCTCTGAACTCATGCTTCACTGCTTACTTTGACCGGGGCTTATATTAACCCATTTCAATTTCAATAAAATTTCAGTGATCAAGCAGAAACCTACAGCTGCTTTCTGAATGGTGTTATTTTAAAACACAACAATACTGCTGAAGTAGGCACGAAATACGGCAGAAGGAGCTACATGTTTATTACACGGATAGTTATGAATTGCAGTATTTAGCAGAATTAATAGTGCATCCACATAATATTAGTGTGATTTACACTGCAGCAGTTCACCAGCAAGATGCATTTGGTCTGCAAAATTCCTTATTGACCTTTTGTACCTGTTGGGTGACTGAATCGGAGCAGCAGGAGAGCAGGGAGACGATGGCCCGGATCGGAAGTTCTCATGATAGCCTGCCCTAAAATATAGGAGAGAAAATGCATTACTACAGCTGAAGAAAAAGTGAAAACAGAGGTTTGTAGGGAGAAATTCTAGCTGAAGGATTTCAGAATTCCCAGCTCTAAAGACTTTATCTAAAGAAAATAAGGTATAAATTTGCTGTCCACTGCCATTTTAGCACAATGAAAAATAGCACACGTTTTTGGTTCCGAGTCTTGATCTGCTTGCTATCGCTCGGTCAGTTAACCCACAAGGTAATCAGCCACACGCAGGCTTGTACCCACCTATCAACCCAATGTAGTTCATGCCATGATGAAGCCAAGGCACAACGCCTTGCAGTCCATGTTTCCCAAGGGGGTGTGCTCAGAAGCACCCTGGTAGAGCAGATGCGGGGTTGTTGATGGAGGGTCTGTGCCCTTCACTGAGTAAAAAAGAAGCTACCAACATTGAAAAGTGGTTTATTACCATTTCTATCCATTCTGCCCTGCAAGAATTTGGTGAGAAAAACCATGCAAGTTTTTTGTTATCAGAAATCATAGGATCGATTCAACTTCTCACTTCTCACAATTTATAGATTAAATACCAACTTTCTCAAACATACAGGAGCAGTCTGTTATGAGGATTAGGTAATCAAACCTTAATCTACATTACTTTTGACTGGATACAAGCTTCATAGAAGTAACACGTATTTTGCAGGGGACTGTGTTCATATATATGCTAATGAAAACAGATGTTCCTTCCTCATTACATAGGTAGACTTTTTGCAAATATTAGGTAATATTAGGTATCCCTTGTTTACTGAAAGAACTGGTGCTACTTTTTAGTAACACTCACTCAAAAACACAAGGCAGAGCATCGAAGAAGAAAAAAACCTCACCAAATTCATAGCAGAAGGAAAATACTAATCTCTACGTATCTTCTTTTAAAAGCTATAATCCTTAAAGAACTAGAAAGTAGCAATCAATGTGTATTTAGAAGCTGGGGAACGAAGCTCTCAGATGCCACCTTCAAAGAGGCAGACTTCCCCTGACATTCCCACTCTGATGTTTAGCCACTTACTAGCTATAAATGTTCATCTGAGGGACTTGAAACAAATGAAGCACATGAACAGTTACACAGATGAGTGTTTAAAGAGCTAAGGAGAAAGACAACAGAGAATGGCAAGCAGGTGTCCTCCCTCGTGAAACTAGTTACTGGGGAACCCGTAACGAGAAACAAAGTGGATAAGCATTAGCAGTCTTGGTGGTAAAGCCAGGAATCAAAGGTGTCTGCACACTGCATGGCTACCCATGAAACTTAAATTGATAAAGAACGCTCAGTAGGAACATAAGGGAGAGCAGAGTGAGCAGGACTTCTCAACCTCTGCAATAACCTTTATTTTATGTTCTCACCTCCTCATTTCTCCTGCGGAGTTCGGCTGTTGTCCCACACTCTGGCCCAGGAATGGTCTCTGCCGAATGTCCTCTGCACGATGTGGGGACTGCTTTGTCAGCAACTGCTGATTCCAGGAGACATCTACATTGGGAGGTGGGGAAATCTCAACACTTGTGATAAAATGCTTTGGTCAATACTTATAGACCAGCATAGCTTGTGGGCACACCATGAAGGAGACACAAGATGTACTGTTTTTTAAAAAAGTTCTCAGGAACTCCACACCAAGCCAGAGACAGGCTCTTCTACACCAGAAGACCTCTATGGGACAATGTCCCCCCCTGCATTACCTCCTCATACACATGACCTGCTCTGCTGCTGAATCTCAGTTTATGAAGGGGGAAAGGGATAAGTCAAACAGCCATCCACAAGTAGCACTTGGGAAAATAGAAGTATTTCTGTCCTAAGGATTGAAGCACCAGAGAGACAGAAACTTCCCATGGTGCCTGGGGATCCAAACTTCTCAACAGCAAGAGTTAAGAGGAAGGTGGTGTAGACACTGCTCTCCATGAGCCTACTGATAAATGGATTTCCTCCTTTGCAATTTCCTTCTGCGCTTCAGATGGTTGCACAAGGCTCAGTGATGGTCACAGCCTCCCAGCAATAGGCAATGATCTGTGTAAATGCCCAGGCAGCCAGCCATCCCATCCTTGAGCCACAGCGTGCTGCCTGGATCCTTCCAGACAAATCCTGTGGCTCACAGGCTGGAGACAGCCTTATCCTACTGTGCACCAACCACCTGGTTTAGAGGAGAAAAAAAACTTTACTGGGGCCTATGAAAGGCCCGTTCCCTATTTTTGGTATCAAGACACAAAAAAAACCCCAAACCAACACACCTAGTTCTGACTAGTTTAAGGACTTAAGGAAAGAGCAAGGACGTGATGCTTTAAGCGGCAAGAAAGGAGCTGTCAGAATATTTGTAAAGGGCCAAGTTGATGAAGAGAATCTAGAATCAGGCTTTTGCCTGATTAGCAGGAGTTAAAAACTCTCAAACCTTTGAGGTTTGCTTAATCACTACTACAAATCCATAAGGATGGATTGCTGGGTAATATCTTCCTTCTGCATTTGAGCAACCTGTAGCAGAGCACTAAGAACACAGTAAAATTGTGCCAGGGAAAGCAAGCCTAAATTTGATAAACTGAATTTGCATTTCAAGCAAGTAATAACACTGAAATCTTTTCTATCCATATCCATTTTGATTTTTCTCACCCTGAGTCAATGGCAGATTCAGCCTGGCAGGCGAGCTGCGCTCCATCACCTGGTGCTCCTGGTCACCTCCTTTCAAGATACCCGTCTCTGGGTGTCCTGAGAACACTTTATTTCCACTGCCAATAAAAATAACTCACATTGTATAAATAAAGCCAGGAAAAAAGTCCACCTAGAATATAATGGCAAAATCAGACTTTTGAATGTCAGTCTGTTTTTTGCAACTAGATTTTCATTACTGTGTCAGCAATGACAACACAATATACAGTCATGAATTAACAAGAGTCCAAACATGTCACGTCTTCCTGCTTCCCTCACACACTGCAACTCACATGCATGAAAGATCATCCCAGATTTATGGAAAATGGCTTATTTGCCAGAGAAACACCTTTTCTCAGTGTTCTCTATCCAGTGTTCAGCATCATCAGATGCTTCTCGTCTTTCTGAAAGCTGTTATTAGCAGCTGGGCAAAGACCAGGATCATCTGGCAAGTCAGGGTCCGGCACTTCCGAGATAGCCGGGCAATCTTACACAGATTCTGAGTGAAAATAGCTACTGCTCCTTTATTCCTCCAAATGGCTTGGGAAACTTGTACACGAGACACAGTGCAGTGACATACAGAGATGTCTGAGCTACCTGAGCTTCAATCTGGTTGATGTGACAGTTTCAGCAAAGCCATATGCTGCAAAGACAAGCCTTCTGATCTGCGAAACTAGCACTGCACGTTGCCATACATGCGTAAGCCTGCGGCAAGTGAATATTGATCGGGATATATTACACCTATCACCAGGCCACCAGATGCTGATGCCCCAGCATCAATCACGGGCAGATGCGACATCCCACAAGTCTACAGAACACAGAGCTCCACAGGGCTAAGAAATACTTAGGCTTGATCCATACCTCCTCTTTTCTTGCCAGAGTTCATTTTCCTTGCTTTTCGGAGATGGCATACTGTCCTGCTCCCAGAGCAGCTTTTTCTGCCTTGTAACTTCTTGTTTGCCTTCCTCTGGGGAGCTGTTTGAATCACTTGTGTTCTAGAAGACAGCAGGGGAGAGAACAAGGAGCTTTCCTTGAATCAGCGCACGCATGAGAAAAGCACAGGCAGCCCCCAGATGTATCACACACCTCATTATCATAAAGAACATCTCACATTATACAGTGGAATCATTTGACCTCGGTAAGGCCATCTTCGGATTTAACAAAGGCTTCAGCTAAAACAATCAAATAATTGTATTAAATTGAGGGTGAAACAAAAAAGTGCAGGAGTGACCAATTATGAGGTGGCGTTCAGGATGACAAAACAAAACTACACTACATACTTTTGGCAGGAATCCTTGAATGACTTTGAGAGTCTAGACCGTCTCCCATCGGACATGGTAGGACTCTGTGAGGGACCTCAGCTTGTTGTCTCTGTCTAGAGGCAGAGCATTACTCAGATGCTCTGAGCATTCTCACATGGCAACACCAGTACTACTTCCAAAAGGGTACTGGAGTGGGTCATATCTGACTGATGGAGCTTGAGTAAGCCATGGCATGATGAGATCCTTCACTTCTGGGTGCACTACCATGCACCCATGGTACTGGGGGCACTACCATGAACGTGGCATAAGCACCTCCACCCAGGAAGTTGCTGCTACACAGCCATGTGGAAAATGGGCCATGGCTGATGCCCCTGCACAGGGATGAGTGATAAGAGAAGGACGGAAGGGTGAGAGGAGAACCAGATGATACAGTACTCCTAAATCCTGGAGGTGAATGGAAAAGGGCAGATGACTTCTTGGGTGTGGGTGCCTCAGGCAGGAGAAAATCATGTCTGGGAATCCCACATTCATTGTACTGATCTCACCTGAGGTGTCATTCTGTGATCTCTGGCAAATGCTTATTTAATTAGATGCTAGATGCATTTAATTAAACATTTTGTGTTGCATAAGTAAAAAAAATAAAATAATCAGAGAGTGAACATTCCTCTGTTTGTTTTGCTGCTTTCGAGGATGGATGGTAGGAGAGAAAAGAAGAAAAAGTAGGGAGGCAGGATTCAGTATCATCTCAGATATGCTTAAAGCACTGTCTTACACTCAAGATTTTGGATGCAGGGAAATCACTTCAGGTGCTGTTGGCTTTGAGAAGGTAGTGAAAACAAACAGAAACAAGTGACTGCTTTTTCACAGCACCAGTTAAAGAAAAGAAGCAGCTGCAAAGTGAGAAACTATCACCCTCTGCTCTAGTCCAAAATTGGATGGCAGCAGTTTGCTTGGGAGTATGGCTCTTCAGTTATACAAATATACAAACTATAGTACTCTGAGATATATCACCAATTATGGAAGAGATCCAGGGAATACTCTGTTCCCAGACTTTGTTAGCCTTTAGTGAAGAATTACACATCGCACTGAAGATGGCTTAGTCTTTCCTGCCTCACTGCTCCATGAAAACTCACCGCTGTCTTGTTTCCTTCAGTGGTAGAGGAAGAAGAGGAGAGGAGGTCAGCAGAGTTTGAAGAAACAATGAATGGAACTACAGTATCCTCAATTATCTTACGTTCCTAAAAAAAAAAGAGGATCAGGAGAGAGTGGGGTTTAAAAATACAGAATGTCAACTATGAGCTTAAAAAGTAGAAGCATAAAGTTTGGCTACATGTCATATTTAGATGGCTAGGTAAGGACCTGTGGTAAAAAGAAACTCAATTTTTAATCTAGTAGCACCTCAATTTTTAATCTGCTTCCAGGTTTTGCACTCCCTTTCCTTTCACCATTACCATGAGAGACGGGATGTCCAAAACTGGAAAGAATATTCCAGTTGGTATGGCACCACTGTTTCTCACAACACCAGTCTATTAAATTTCATATGAAAAAACGGTACACGAGAAACTTACAGATCACAAGTATGGCCCTCAAGCACAGGTGATAAGACACCAATTTTCATAATGTACAACTAGTTAAACTGAAAACATGAGTATTTTCCAATTTTTTTGCAATAATGACCCACATACAACAGAAGAAAACCACTATCTTTTATATCGTTAATATTCTACAACTGCAAGCTTTGAACATTTCCTGTGAGATTTTTTTATTTTTTTTTAAACAAGGCCAGTTTACAAAATATCTACACGATCAAGCCCAAGGCAAACAACAATTTCATCTGGAGTTCCACCAACTCCAGGCACCAAGTGTATGCCAAAATGCACAAGGCTCTGCCTCCGGAGGAAAGTCTGAGCGTGCCCAGACACAGCTGTACTGACTCACCCTGACTTGCACAGCAATTAGACACCCCCACCTATGTGGAGCTTCTGAGGATACCTGTCTAAATATTTAAATATTTTTCCTCAGCGCCTATGGTAGTGTTTAAGAAAAACAATTCTCCTGAGAATTCAGCCTTGAGAAGGCTTTTCATTAATTAATCTGAGATTTTTTTCAGTTACGTAAGTGGGTACATTTACATACCAAAAAAAGTCAATGAACAACCTCCTCCTTTAAGTATTTTACCTCCTCATAGTATCTACGCTCCTCCTCTTCAACTTCTCTCTGGGCCTTTTCCCATTCCTCTTTCAGCTTGTCCTGCTCCTTCTGATACTTCTCCTGTAAGAGAACATGAATACAAGTAAATTCAGAACATTCTGTATTAGGAGTAAATTCTGTAGTATCTCCACAGTGAAAATGAACCTGCTAAAAGTGGCTTAATCAAAAATAGTATGAAATAGGAAGATAAAGGTTGAAACATCCATGGGTGTCAAAAAAAAGTTTCTTTTCCTCCTCTCCCCACTTGTTTCTAGCAATTATATTTAACACTTTCAAACCACGAGGAACATCTAACATACTAGAAGAAGTTTAATTTGTTAGAAGTTTTTAAATTTATGCTCAACAATTTAAATAATTCCTTGTTTATTATACAGTATTAAGAGTGCCAAAAAGCTGTCACGCACCCCAAAACACTTGGGCATGATTTTCACATTAATAACTTCAGCAAAGCAGCATATAAACAAGCAGGTTTTGCAGATACTTAAGAGAGATGCCAGTACAATTTAATGAATGATGAATACCTGTGCAAGTTTAAAAGATAAATGCGTGTAAAGATAATAGCGTGTAAAGATCTGAAGAGGGTAAGCTTATAATTAACTAAGTAGTTTATTTTCTTCCTTGATGGAATTATTTCTTGAGAATTGTTTTCACAGTTTTGCATGAAAAATCATCTCAAAGACATCTTCAAAATAGTTTAACAGAACTGGTTTGAATATGGGGAAGAATGGTGACTTCCATATCCCTTTTACACCAGTTCCAAACTCTGTTCAAATTAGAAACCACATCTGCCTAATCCGGAAGAGATGGATTTACTACTGAGAGAACACCCACATATGCCAGAAAAATTATGATGCGCGTTTGAAACCATTTTAAGAGGAAATAACGATATTAACTAAAAAGAAATAATCTCAAGAAAGCAGAAGAGAGACACATAAGCCATACTTAAAAGATGAAAAGACTCCATTTTATTATTCTCCATCCTTTGATAGTTGTTTGCTCTTCTGTTACATGGAGGAAAGATATGATTTCTTTGGGACCAAACCTAATGACAGTTTCAAAAGACACTACTGACCAACAGGGAAATCAGTTCTCAGGGCCATTGCACTTCTCCTGACTAGGACACAAAACCAGACCTTTTACAGCTTCCTCTACCACTAGGCAAAACCAGTGGTTGTTTTGAGGGGGTTTAGACCCTCACAAAAAAAACCAAAACCCTTTGTGTCCAGATTTAGCTTGACGTTTTCCAATAAGGACCTGCGAACAAAACAGAAGTCTACAAGAATCTATTAAGACCATCACTTTAAAGAAGAGTTGCATAGGGGTCAGCAAATCGTCAGTCTCGAGAAAAAGCCTCCAAGTAGTTAAGAGTGCTCAACATACTTTAAATATAGTTGAGGATCAACATCTGGTTTAACTCCGCACTGGAATTCAGAACTAAGTCCTTTTGATCTTTCTAATGAGTGAAGAAGGGAGACGTAAGAGTGCCCAGGCCACAGAGAACATGCGTGTACGCTCATTTTATCACTCATCTGCCACAGAATTCGCTCAGGCATTCACAGAGGACGTGGAAAAACATGTCATGAAATGCCAAACTTTTGTCCAAAGGGACGATTCAACAGCTGAACCATGTGGTGGAAGACACGTAGCTTCTTCCTTACCTGAAGCAAGCGCTCTTGCTCGTGCTGCCACCTTTCCTGGCGCTTTCGCTCTTCTTCTGGATCCCAGGACCAGAAATTGAAACGCTTGTGTGAAGAAAAACCAAGTTATTAGACTTTGACACTATACTTCACAGGCTACCAGAGAAAGCTGCACTTCATCTGGCCTGCCCCTGGCAACAATTTTAAAATGGAAAATTCAGAAATAGATAATGATTCCTTCCATTAGCAGTTAATATTCTTAGCTTCATGGACACTTGGGATTTCCCACAGGTATCCTAATGATAAAATAATCATTTGGTTTGCAAAGAAAGGCTTGGGAAACTTCAACTGGAGGGGTAAAAAAGGAAAAAGATCTGAAAGAAAGCTCTAAGCAGCACTGAATGGATACCTGCAGGTACTCGAATTTAAAGAATCTCTATTTTTCTTCTGTATAATCTTCTGTGCAACACACAAAGCAATTTGTGATTGTAAAATATATTCTCTCATTTCATATGGTTGCCTATAGCCTTGTTTTAAATTTTTATCCATAATGAAATAAAATCTCAGGCTTCAGTAAGGATCCCATTACATGATACATGTTTAAAATCCTTAAAATCAAGGGCAATTTAAAACACTTGACGTCCTATTCCTTTCCACTAAGAATCGTATTAGAATCTGATAGGAAGAGATTATATCTATTTTTACACGACCAACAGAATATGAACTACTGTGTACCTTAGTGTAGCTTGTGTGGTGGTGGGTTTTGGTTCATTTTTTTATTGGGGAGAAAGTAGAACTGTGGTCTCTAATTTCTATGTATTTAAAGGAGAATGGATAACTTGGAGTTATATATTATTTTGAGATTATAGAACTTTAGTGGTTCCAGCAAACCAGTACTGTATAGCTAGCATTCCTTCTAGATAAGGGAAGAACACATAAATTTCAGATTCAGACTAAGTCTTGATTTGGGTTGTATTTTTTCTCTCTTATTTCCTCAAGAAAAAAATTCTCATTTCAATTTTCTGGTGTTACAAGACAGTTTGCTTAAAAAAAATCACTTTTGCTAAACACATATCTCTAAACCAAACAATGATGAAAAAAAGGTACTCACATTTGATTTGTCACCGCTATCAGAATCAGCTATTAAAAAAAAAAACAAAACAAACAAAAAAAAAAAACAGAAAAAGGAAAAATTAAATTTAACACAGCAAAATGTGCTTAGGCTGCAATGTATCTGTGTAAAAAAGCTTCATGTTAGTTTCCTATTTGCTCCCACAACCAAATGCAAGGACGAATTGCAGGCGAATAAACCAGAAAAAACAGATTATACCCAACACCAACAGAACTACTTTTTATCTGGGTACAGAGGAGCACAGTATTAACTAACATCGGGTTCTACTCTACCACTAGCTAATGCCATCTACTTCTGGCCGCAGACGTTAGCAGTGTTCAGACTCAGTGTTACCTACTTTGATCTACTTTTCCCTTCGTGATTCAGTGCGAGGAAGGAAAAAGCACAGCAAAGCTAACAGGATGGGACTACACTATTCAAGAGCCACAGTTAAGAAGAGAGCCATTGCCATTTTCTACCCAAATGTCTTTGAAAATGAAGCTGATTTAAAGAAATTAAGGAAGGGGTATTTATAGGCAAGTGATTTCATTTGGGTGCCTGAAACCAGAGCATCACAACAGCGTGCAGCCCAACAGCTCTTTGTCAACTGTGCAGCAGGAATAGACACTTTCTACGAAAGCGAGAGGTAGAACAAGTCCCCGTGATCGTCAGCTTTCACCCCGGCCCCACGTCCGAAGACAGCTACGACCGCAGGCAGCGGAAGGGCTGAAGCTGGTCTCGGCACCGCGTTTACCTGACTGCGAGAAAAACTGTGAGCGACGCCAGTTGTTGCGAACCCTAAGCGGAACCGCGGCCCCACGGGGCGGCTCTGCAGGCGAGGGCACGGAGACAAAACAAGAAACACAGCGCGGTCAAAAAGGCCGATGATGGACTCTCAGACCCGAGCCGCCTCGGCCACGAGAGGGGTTTTGACTACTTTGGCCCATCGCAGCTGGTTTACAACGGACCTGCAGATCACACGGACTGCCCGTATGTAAATGCTATGGTGGTAACATGGCATCTACCCTTACATGAGAGCTCTAGCAACCTACAGCTAGTTAAGGGCAGCCACCCCTTCAAGTCTTTGCATGGTGCTCGCATTCGTTCCTATTGCAGATACACATTTTAAAGGATTATGGGATCCTTTCAGCGCTTTACGTGATGTGAACGCTAGAGAGCAGCCAAGTGTTTCAGCGGCTCTCGGAAAGTAGGTGAGACACCTACAATCTGTCACTTGACGTTTTGGATCGATTGATGCCTAACATAAATTGATGTTGTTCTCAAAGCCTGTTTGGAAAGCGCACCCTCCCCCCGCCCCCCATATACACACTTAAAACAAGTGAGACTTCTATTCCTTTTCAGACAATACCTTTTTCCACAGGGGTCACCTCCAGTAATTTCAATCCTGAAAACACTAGGATGATCAGTATATTACCTATACATAAACTAACACTCTAGTAAGTTCTCAGGGGGAAAAAACCTTCAGATGTTTTCTCTCTCTCTTTTTTTCATAATACATACATATACACATCTCTAAAATCAATATCAAACTACTAACATTATCAATCTCAAGCAAAACTCTGTTGTGAAGGCAAAAGAAAAAAGAAGTTCTGCTTTGTAAGAACTCGTGATGTGCTCAGGATGTGGCCAGATATGTGTGTTGTTCATCTATGGAAAGGAGCTCCACATGAGCAGCCGAGTGCAGAATTTATCTCCAGAAGTTTTTACTGTGAGGTAAAACCAATTGCTAAGCCATTTTTTTCTGTGAGCAGCAGTACTAATAAAATATAATACTCATTGACATAATACAGCTTTTATTGCTAGGTCAGGTAAGTGCAAGATAGGGTTCTCCCTGACCCCCTCTTTGTGTCACAATTCTGCTGCTGTGTTTAAGGGGAACAGCCAGTAAGGTCCTTTGCATCACAGAAGCCACACTACCAATATCAGTCAGATGCAAATAGAAAACAACCATTTTACCTCAAAAACCTTCCAGGTCATTGATCAGGCAATTTTCCCTGAGCACCACACACACACATATCAGTTACTGTCCAGCTGAGTTCTCCAAACGCTCTTTGCTCACCTTGTCGACCAGAATTCTGCAGAGTAACTTGGCTGGTCTCAGGTAGTTTCTTTAAAGATGGCAATACTATACTTCCCTCTTGTTCCAGGGCTTTTGGTTTCATCACCTGTTCAGACATTTGGGAGCAGAAAACAGCATTTGAAAATCAGCAGGTTCAATCAAAGGTTAACTTAAACCCTTTCCACTTATTTTCTGAATCAACATTATCAAAGATGAAGTCTCTATCTCCAGAATTACAACATGGAGTTGCAGTACTGACATCCTGGAAATAACTGGCAGCTGTTTGTTGTTGCCGTTCCCACTGCCCTGCACACCAAAGCCCATCCTAACCCAGGACCATCCTCTAACTTACCTGGCACAGCGGTAGGGTCATGGCCATTTGTTACCTCTGCCACCACCTGCCCTTGTTCAACACTTCAAGAGGACTAAGAGGGTAAGCTCCACTGTCTACACCTTCTGGGTACACTGCCCTCCCAACATGTGGTGGGACTGGGGTTTGCAGCTTAAGCTCTCATTTCTGCTCCAGCCAGTTTACACGTTCAAAGGCTGCAAGCAGACACTGGGGAGTTCCTTTGGAGGGGCAACTCTCCGATGACTATAGGATTTGGCACAGAAACCATCCTCTAGGGTCATTCCCTGAACTCCTGATGTGACATTATATAGAGAAAAATACCAATTTGCACAATAAACATTTCCTTGTTAGATCTTTCTTCTTTTTTTGTCTTGTTTTTCACTCCCTCTCTTTCTTGCCTGTATGTACCTCTGGTGTAGCAGGGCGCTCTGCTTCCTTCTGCTGCTCTATTTCAGGTTTCTTCACATCTTTCTCGTTTGAAGCAGCTTCCTCTGAAGGGACAGGACTGGGAAGAAATTCTAATCTCTTCACAACAGGGCTGGCACAAGCTGCGGTTGACTTGAATTGTTTTTGATCTGAACCTAATCCACACATACAAGAAATGATGATGGAAGGTTAAGACATTTTTTCAAATAAAACGTAGACCTATTTCTTACAATCCAATTTCTTACTGGATATACTGCGAGCCCATAAACTGCATGTTTTAAAAAAAATAATATTCATTCTTCAAAACAGGCAAAACGAATCTCTCAGAGAAGACGAGGATTTAAGGGCGAAATTCACCTGATAAAATGCAGATGTTTACACTTGACCTGGGCACCATGGGGACACCCTTCATGGTCAACACAGACAAGAGAGGCAGTTCTTGGGGAAGAGTCACCCAAACTATTTCAGACATTTCTCTTTGGCTGAGATGGGCTGTAACATGCCTACATGTAACAACATGCCGATTGAGTTATAAGTCTCCATACTCCAATTCCTGAAGTTGTGTGATGAATCCTATCCTAAGATGCTACCCAGAGAAGTAGATATACCACAGTTAACATGGTCTCACCGTTAGCACTGGAGGGTATTCCAGCTTGCTGTTTCCACTAAACCACATCAGTCAAGCATCAGAAAGCAAAGAAATTGTGCTAAGAGGAAGCTTTGGACTGGAATAACCTGGTTAGCATTCAGCTCTTCAAAAAACCCAACAAGTTTAAGCTGCTTTATGGGAGAAGGACCAGGAGCACATGGGCCTACAGCTGACGACTGTAACAGCTACACTACTGTCAGCTGGTACCACCATTGGAAGCAGAGCGGTTTCCAGCATCCCAGGCAGTACACAAGCACCCAGAAATCTCTCTAACTACCTAAAGTAGAATCTCAGCTTCAGATCCTGTAGAGATGCACCCCAAGGCTTGACTAAGAACCTGCATGCAAGCAGAGACAAGAGCTGCTCCTGCTGCCTGGCCGATGCCCACCACTTTGGAGCAGTTCCCACACCATTAGTGGCATACGGTTCACAGCATGGAAGTATCTGGCTTGTATGGAACAGCAGAGGAAGTTGCTTAATCTACAGGAAGGTCACACAGTTTGGACTGCATCTCTCCCTCCAAGGCAGACATAATGAAAATCCATGTTCCTCTCTCATTTCAGTTTTTGCAATGCTATCTCAGTTTTTCTTGGCAGACAATATTAAACTTGGCTATCAATACTTGATATTTAACATTTCCCACAGGTATGGAGCCTGACACAAGGTGGCTTTGTGATTTGTAGACAAGTATCACCAGCTCATCACTGCTGACTCAAGAGGAGAATTTGGTTGGTTCACCACAAGACTGCAGCTTCTACATTACCTGCCAGGTGCAATTCAAGATTGTTAACCTCTGTGCTTTGGCATCTACGAGTCAAAGTAATTAAGTCAGCTGATGAGCCCTTGCTAACAGCCAATGTGCTTCAGAGTCTTGCAGCACATCGAGAAAAGGCTGGATATGCTTCTGATCTTGGGGGGAATGGTACCCCATCGATTTTTGAGGGCAAAGTTCAATTGTTTAAGTCACATTTACCCTCAACAAATAGAAGCATTATGCTTATATACCAATTACAGACAGAGATCTCATTTAAATACCTACTTCAAACAGTACTTTTTACTTACTTGTATCAAGCTGAACTTGATAGATGCATTTTGAAAAACGAACACAAAAAAAGACCATGAACTTAGTATGATAGCAGGCAATAGATAAAATGCATACTCAAAGGAAACGTTTCAAAAACACCCTTTTGAGGAAAGTAGCTTCAAATTTTACCAGTAAACTCCTTTCCCCAGGTCAGGAATCGTGCATAAAACCTTCAAAGCAGAAAATCAGGAGTGTGCACAATACTGTCCATTTAAAGCCCCTACAAAGTGCCCCTTCTTATTCTCCGTCCCCATTTCTTAATGTCTTGGCAGGGAAAAAACTGTTAAGCAGAAGCTTAACTGATGGATAGTTTCTGCCCTGATCCCGTTCTGGTTACAGCACGCTGTGGCACCAGCTTTTCACACACACAAACGGCAGAGCAGACAATTTGCATCCCGAGCAATGAGCCGTCAGGTGTGCCATTTCAACCACAGAATTGACAGAACACCCCAGGTTGGAAGGGACCTCAAAAGATCATCTGGTCCCACCACCTGGATGAGATTGTCTAGCACCCTGTTCAGTTGTGCCTTGGAAACCTCCAGCCATGGAGGATTCTACCACACCCCTGGGAAGGCTGTTGCAATGAATGATTGTTCTTACTGTGAAAAATTTATTTTTTCTGTAGAGATTTCTGACATCTTCTGCATTATCTAATAAACCCTCTTGGTGCCGCTGCAGATGCACTTATGGCGAGTCCTGCTGCAGGGTGGGCCAAAAACCCCAGCCTGGGGTGGGCAAGGGCAGGGGCGAGGGCAGCAGCAACAACCCACCTGGGGACGGGGACAGGGGGCTCGCAGGTCCCACGCTTCCAGGGCTGGCCTCAACCTGCTGGTGGGCGGCTCTATCTGCTTCCAGCGGGGAGGCCTGCAGTGAAGAACACAGCAGAAACACAGTGAGCACAGTGGAAAGAAAAGTACGTGTTAATTCCTTAAGGCAGTACTTGCTGCTGCTTTGTGATGTGTTTGAACCAGGCTGGTTTAGAGCTCAGCAGGGAGCTGGGGAGTATGTTTCAGAGCAGTACGTGCCGCTCGGGTGTTGAATCACTGGGCTTTAATCTCCTTTTCAACCCGTTCATCAGCAGCCATTAATGTGGTTAGTTTGGAATAGCTCCTACAAGCTTTTAAAATTGTAGGATATCTTGGATTGTGTTAGCTGAAGATAAGCATACATTTCACCCCTAGTTTCCTCTTCCAGAATAACACAAAAACGTATGCATTAGTGAATACATAGCACATACTAGGGTTTGAAAAGTGGCAAAGTAATTAAATACTTCCTTTATTTCACGGTTGTCTAAACAATCTGTTATCTGAAGGGAAAAGCCAGAGTCAGTATTAAAGGTAATGAAATACTTGAAACGCTATTACGAGAGGACTGAAAAAATATGGTGAGATTGTATCGAGCCAATAATCCAAATGCCTTTGAAAAGCCAGCTTCCTGACCCAGGACAAGGCTGTTGCAGAGCTAAAACCACACTGTCAAAACAAGGGTAGCACTTCAGCTGATCTATTTAGCAGCTTCCACCATACGTCTGCTTTCCCACTAGGCTAATCAAGAAAAATCTGCAGCAAACCAATCAGCCACTACACAGCGCTTCTAATGCATGAAAGATGTAGAAAATGGCACATTCAACAGAGGAAAAAAAATCAGACTACTTTTAGAAAAAAAAAGTAGCATATTTCAGCAGCAGTCTATTGTAGACTCGCTTTCCTGTCCTCCTCCCACCCCTCCATCTTATTAACAGCTGCAAGAGAGGAAATCTGACGGAATTTCCTCTTTTCTGGGGGCTCGATTCAGACCTCCACCTTCTACACGGATCCCGTTTCCCATCCCTGCAGACCCACATGAGCCTACAGCCCCTCATCCGTCCATGCCCCATGAAGAGAAGACCTGGACTCTCACAGCTCGGTCACTGGGGACATCTGCTGGCAGTGCCAACGGGATGCCAATGCCTGTGGACACACTTTGGCTCCAGAGAGCTTTGCTGTCGGCAGTGCCCAGGGATCCCAGCCTCTCCTGCTCTTTGGAGGAAGGCATGCTCCGTAGAGAGGCAAGGAATGTGTCTGGGAAGATGCCCTGCGAGGAAACGGTGGGGGCCGGTGTGAGGCTGCGGCCAGGGGCAACGACCCGGGCAAGCCCAGTGGTCAGTGAGCAGCGCCGGGAACAACAGAAGGAGCCTGCGGCTGCCAAGGGCTGTGCCGCCACCTCGCAGCAGGACAGGCGCCAGATCACAGCCACCAGCCTCTACAAGTGGCAGCGTGTCTCCTCTGGTGCCAACTGGGGCTGGCTGCCCGCCGTCCTCCTCACCCCCTGGTGCTTTCCACTGCAAACTCACCTCTGCCCAGAAGGCATGGGGACACATCCCCCCTCTGGCCTAAAAGCACTTGTCAAACTAGACAAGGCAGAGGCTGAAATACACACTCCAAAAAGGCAGCATGGGAATTTTGAGGACCTCCTCTCCACCATGTCCATCTGTGAGGGCGCCTATACTGAGAGCAAACAAGGCATGGAGCTCCCTCTCCATGTGTCACACGCTCCAAGGAGGGATGGTCACTGGAGATGAGGCACAGGCTAAAAAACAGGCCCCAGAGAAATGCCCCAAAAGACTGCAAATCCCGTGCCCCAGAGGTTTGCCCCTTGCCATTCTGTTGTTCCTTTCTCCCGCATAACCCACCTCTCCCTTCCCCAGCCCATCTGGATGCCAGCCTGCGTGTCAGCGAGGGCTTTCTCATGGAAAGCCCCAGCAGAAGAACACTGCAACTAAAGAAAACATCTCCTTCGGCCTCAGTTCTGGCTCCTGACACAACAGCAGCCAGGGGAGAAGCTACTGGAAACCATTCCCAACCTTGCTCTGTGCAGAAATAAGTATTTCTTTTCTCCACGAGGACAGCCAGGCCAGCGTAACAGGCTGCCCAGACAGCGCATTTCCATCCTCAGAGGTTTTCAAGACTCTTAGCGATCCAGTCTGATCTCACGCCTGACCCTGCTTTGAGCAGAAGACTCAGCTTGAGACCTACAACCTGAGTTACTCTGTCATTCTACAACCTACAAACCTCTGTTAAATCTAAACAAATGGCTGTTATCAAGAGCTCAGCGTTTGCCCAAAACAAGGTAGATTTTAACTGGAAAAGCAAGAGGCACCTACCCAACAATTCTACCCGCTGCTCCAAAGCATAAGCCCTTTCAAAGAAATTGTTGCAAATTTCAACTATTAATGTTTATATTGTTATTATTTTTGGTAAATTAATAGAATCCACTCTCTACTCTCAAAAAGCAACCGTCCAAACTGTAAAATTAAAAAAAAAAAAAAGGAAAAAAAGAAATGGAGCTTTAATTCCAACCTCAGAGGCTTTAAAGCTATAAACAGTGATAAACTGGGGCAGATACAAAAGCATTAAACAGCATTACATATGCCCAGGGAAGTCAAGTGCTGATGGCAGCTGGAGCTGGGGAAAGGGCACAGCCACACTGGCCTCCTGGAGGGTTTAAAAAGCTCAATGAATGCACAGACATGATGCACTTTTATCACCTCTGGGTTTAGAGTTACCTCAGGAACCTAAACACAGTGCTGTGTCATGTAGCTATCCTGCACAAGCGCAATAACTAAACCTACCCATAACCTATATCCAGGAGGTTGGTATTGACACAGATGTTATTTATAGACATTCTTTCAAAGGGGAGTAAAAAAACGGAAAGAGCTACTACTTGCTGCAGGAAAACTGAATTTTGCAATGGCACGCTGCACAAGCTCTGTTCCTGCTCACGAGACTTGACTCTTCCTCCTCCCTCTGCTGAGCAATTAAATGCTAGTGACATAAAAGCTAAAAATATAAAACTGATTAGTAAGTAATTTATAAAAAAATGAAGTCAGCTTCACTGGGGAACTCTCTCATTCCCACTATATCTAATTCTATTTATAATACCAAGTAATGTAATATTATCTAGTATTTTACCCACAGGTATATGATACACTTAAGAAAATTCTTGTACTGATACAGGTGATAAAATGTCTTTTCTACCACAGACTATCATCATTCACATTTCATAAATATTTTGTAATCAAATGATGATGTTATCGCTGAACAAGAAAAAGGCATACAAACATTTCATTGTACCTAAGATCACTTTGACACGGACACCGAAAAGCCAAGCAACTTGTTGAGTGACGTTTCTGAGGCGTTTCAGAGGAGCTCTCCTGCTTTGGGATGAAGGACCGGACCCAGGCAGGCTCTGGGCACCATCCCACTGCCGCCACACGCCTTCGTGTGGGCAGAGGCGTCATTCTGCAGGGCCACCGAGCCACTCCATTCGCTGGCTCTGCTGCAGCTGCCCACGAGGGAAGGTCACACAACACCTGCCCGTCCACCGCCACAGGCAAGGAAGCCTTCAAGGGAAGTAGGAAAAACCTTGCTGCGTAGGGGCTGTGGTTATCTCTGCCCCCAGATCCAGGCTGGTGTGAGGACTCTGTCCCAGTAACTCCTGAAAACAGGAAAATGCCATCTACTTGGACTGGTGTTTTTATTACCCTGTGCATCTAGCTACCCAGCAGTCAAGGTGAGCTTCCCTTTTTAGGATTCAGAAGCCCCAGTCCATGATGGAGAGTTAAATATTGTGATTGCAGTTGCAGCTATGAGCACATCAGTAAGAGAGGATGAAGCAACACCTCAGTTCTGCCAACCAAGGCATCCATTTAACTACAACATGAGCACAGCTGACTATATAGCGTTATCAAACAACTGTTAGGCATGAAAAGAAATTAATTCAGTTTGTGGCAGACAGGATTTTTATCCCATAAGCTAGGATATCAGTCCAAGTATTTCTTTAATTAAGACCATACAAGCCAGAAATAGCCACATTGCCTATTGCTGTGGCAGAACCTCACAACCTTATAATACCCTAAAAATATAGTAACTAGGAACTCCTAAAACACTGAACATCACAACTACTACAAGAATTCAAACTCCAAAGGAAGTTATAGTAGAAGTTTATTAACCCTTATTGTAAATTAAATCAAAACATAAGTCAGTTAACACTACTTGTACACAAGAACACGTGAAATATCATTACTGTATTTTCTATGAAAACATGGCAAAACAAGCTGTCTGGAACCAGCGAGAATGCAGAGATATCGCGAAGAATCAGGTTAGAACTACAGTTTAAATTCTGCAAAATCACTCAGTATCAGTGCAGTATCAATAGCCAGATGTAGAAATTGCCTGACACATCTTTCAAACTTCTGTGATTGACATTGTACACGTAATCTTTAAAATTTTCATATGATGATTTCCTCATCAAAGACAGAGTTTGCTGTTGTTCTAAGTGGTAACAGTGTCATGACCAAGGCTAAGTGCCTTGCATGCTGTGCCAGTATCGTACTACAGCCAGAATACTGCTCTGACACGTTAAGTCATCTGCTTCATCTGGCAGCTATATAATGCTATACTCAGGCCAGCTGTTACAACCAAAGATCAGGGTGGACCAGTAACTGACAGAGAAGCCTTGAAAGTGTTGCGAGAAATAGTGCAAGGTATCCCTGCTAATCATTTTTCTGGAGGTATTACTCCTCAATCGGGATGTAAAATAAGCTCCTGTCACCCATAGCCACTGAAAAGTGCGTGGGTGTCTGGAGCGTGGGAGACATGGCCACTAGATTTGTAACCAAATCCTGAGCAGAGTTCCCTTCTAGCTGCTTTGAAGCTTTGCTGCTCTCACTTCTTGTCCTAAACCTTTCTCCCTTCAGGTAGTCCAGCCCTCCACGCATCTTCCCATGTGTGGTTCAAGGCAAAGCTGTCAATCTGGAACAGACACACTTACTCTGCAAGTGTTTCTTGTAACGAATCAAAGAACAAAGACTTGTCCTACCAGATATGTACAAATCAGGATTTCAACCCCGCTCTCCTGTAGCTTGGCCAACAATCCCCAACCACAAGAAAGCTTATACTTTAATCTCGGTTCAATCAGTGGATTTTTGAAGATGAAGGAGAGTGTTACTTGGATAT
This sequence comes from Numenius arquata, assembly GCF_964106895.1. Classification (NCBI taxonomy): domain Eukaryota; kingdom Metazoa; phylum Chordata; class Aves; order Charadriiformes; family Scolopacidae; genus Numenius; species Numenius arquata. Next base: position 42,500,714 of record NC_133585.1, on the reverse strand, counting down.
ATAAAAAAAGTTTATTTTGTGCCAAGCATGCAGTGAGTAGAAATGGACAAGTTTAAGCTAGCTAGTGAAAAATTGAAAGAAAGCCAAAATCTCTCCCCACCATCACCACCCCACCCCGATCTTTTTAAAGTTACTGTCTATATTTATTGTTTTTTGGTTGATCAGAGCAAAGCTGTAATTAGAGCTATAACAAGGCAGTAATTTCTAAATGCTCATATAAAGATTGGTTAAAATAAAGCAATGTTACTCACTGACAAATTAATCCCCCTACACTAAAATCTGCACAAATGTTGTTTTAAAACAAAACATTTACTTTGCCAACTTCTGATTCAAAGAACTACGGGATACAACTTCTCAGCATTTGTAATGCATGTAAGTGTTCTGTACAATGGAAAGAAAACAAGACCTAATGGCTCCAGGTAGGACTAAAGTGAGGAGATGATTCTCACTGTACTGTTGACAGTGCCACTGACTGATCAGTCAGACTTTGGGCCTTTGCCCCTGTTTTTTCAGCTGCAATAAGAGAGGTGGGCATTATCTACTGCCTCTCTTAGCAACACATTGCTCCCCAAACACCAGTGGGATATTTTCATCCTGCTTATAGACCAAATTTATCCTCCCTAGCCATAAATCATAGGCAAAATTTGATAAGCTACTTGGAGTAAAGGTCTCTTGTAAAATCTGCGCCCCTCCTAATCTAAGTACTCTCCCTATACACTACAGACACAGGTATAGTTTCTTGAAAATATTGTTCTTTACCATCCTTCCCACCTCCTGCAGCTTTTTGCATCTCATTTCACAGTAGATTTAGGCAGGAGTTCAATATGTTTCCCAATCGGTCTCTGATTGACAATCATTATTTGATTCACATATAGATGAGGTTCTCCCCCATCAAAAAGACAATTGACACCCATACGAAATGATCCCTGCGCTTCTCCAGCTCCCCAAAAACCTCAATCGTATTAGCGTCCTAAGTGGTGCAACTTGACTAAACTGTTTTCCAAACTTCAGGCCAAAAGAGCTGTTGAAGTACAGCTGCACAGCATCTTCCCGTATTGCAGACAAGGCCTGAGGCCAGCCGGACAGATTTAGAGCAGGGCTACAGAGCTTCAAAGGGAAGCCTGCCAGGCGGAGAGAAGACAGGACTAGTCCATTTGACAACTGAACTGAAACAGCAGGGGAGCAGCCCTAAGAGGGATGATGGAGGAGGAGGAGGAAGGGGCACGCAAAGTACAGGAAGAGAATCAGAAGCGGGGGACAGGAGGGCCAAAGGTAACGGATATATGAAAAGGAATATATACTTCACCAAAGAGACTCAGGGCAGAAAATGAATGAATAAAATACAAAGCCAAAACAAATCGACTAGAGAGAAAAAAACCCCACTAGAAACAGCATCTCTTAACAGGCAGAGGAACTAGTGCCTGTGAATGTTATTCAAAGCCTGGGAAGGACATAGCTAGCACGAACTGTACAATAAAGGAAAGTCTACAAATAAAAGCAGTGCAAGGAAGTTTAGAAAAGGCTTTGAAAACATGCACAATTTGTAAAAGTTTTCTCAAGGCAAAGGAAATGTAGTTGTTTCTTCCACTGCAGACAGCTCTGCTTCTTCATCCCAGCTGCTTTTCTATCCCCGTTTCTGTCGTCTTCTCCTCCTCCCCTAACAATGCAGTAGGGTTAAGCATCAGACATAACTATAGCCCTGGTTTCTCCTTGCGGGAGGTGATACAGCAGCAGCTTCAGAAGGCTTTCTTACTTCCAAGAATGTGTGGCTTGGCAGCCCCATCCTGCTGGGGCAAAAAGCAAACCCCTTCTTCCCTTCTGGAGGGCTCACAGTGACGGCTACAGAGCTATTCAGCATCCCACCCAGCAACAGGCTCTGCTTTATGAGTGGGATAAGCCCAGGAGGCTCTTCTCTTTCTTCATGTGGATTCCCAACCTTCCTAGGAGGGGTTATATCTTCAGAGAGGAGTTTAGCGTTTCACACTCTGCAGGTGCAGGCTGACATCGTTGTGTTAGTTGTCCGGAAACCGAAGTAAAATAGGTCCAGGGAGAAGGCTGAATGGACTGAGTCCAGCATAGCTGCCCCGTTCTTGCAAGTAACGAACTGCATCCATACTGAGTTGCCTATAGCAGTACTGGCCTGCACCCCAACGCACACAGTGAGGAAGTCAAGCGTCAGTACCATTCCCCATCTCTAACCTGGCATCTAAGCCCTCCCCATCCACGAACCAGGGCACTCCTGTACACCCTACAGCTAAATTACTGCCTATACCTTATTCTAAGGCATAGAGACCTGGAAAATTAAAACAAAGCAGCTAGGTAAAGAGAAGCAAATCTCTAGAAGGAACAGAGCTTGTAAATCTTATCTTAGGCTGGCAAACTCCCTTCTAGCTACAGGCAGGTCTCCTTCTCTTCTCCCCAATCGCGGTCAGTGTATTTCACTTGTTTCGCCATGGAGGATCCCCCTCAAAGCAGCCTCCTTTCCTCGCTCTGCCCTTGACGTGCTTGACACACATGACTTTGCTTGAAGCTGAAGTGCCAGGAGCAAGTATTATGGTTTGCACTACCCGTGAAATCGTTTCACATCATGAAATCGTGAAGCTAGTGATATAAAATTCTAAGTTAGAGCAGAGAAACTGTCAATAGCACCATTTGGGTGCACACTCACTCTCTCTAGAAGGTTCCATCATTAAGTGCACTCAAGCTCACAAACCAGGAGGTTATTCCACAAATGTCAGAGTCACAAGGAATCTGCCTCCTTTGCCAGTATCACCACGAGGGCTAAGACACTGGAAACCAAAAAATATGCGGTCAGCCGTCCACATCATCCTCATCGCTGTAGCAAGGGAAGGTATAAATACACCCAAGCCCTAAGAGCAGATTATGCTGCTGAATTCCCTCTCAACTTTTCCACAACTATATTGGTCTGGAAATCCTAAAAACGGAGACATTAGCACTTTAATTTGCCTCCTTTTCTGATCGCCATTGTGATGGATGTAGATGTAATCTACAGCAAGCTGAGGCTCTTCTCCATCCTCCAAACATTCCCATTACCAGCTCCCCCGTATTAGACATTATGCTTACCTGGCTTTTCCCTTACAGCCAATTAATTCTGACAGCCTCTGCTCTGCCATCCCTGCCTGCTTTCCTGGACTCAACACCAGTTGCCTCTGGCAGGATCAAGTCCATGCTCATGGCACATCCCAGTTCCCATGCTTGCTGCAGGCTCCACGGCTTGGTCATCCATGGCCAGAAACTGGCACAAAGCAGGGGAGTAAGGTAAGACACAAGCCCTTTGGCATGAATGAACCATCACTCCCCGGGACAAATCCCTGCCTGCTCCCTGTTACCCATCTGGCCAATGCTTGGAAGGAACCTGAGATGAAAGCAAAAATTATCATACTCCAACTCTCACCACATCTCCGATTCTCTTTGTTGTTACACAGAAAAGAAGGGCCAGAATTTCCCCTCCTGCCACTTGTTTGCAACCCTTTTACATGCAATCTGGCCTTATTTCTTATTTTATTTTTACCATCTACTTTTATTACAGTTTTGTAGCATCTAGATTCCTGCTGTGATATGTTCTAGTTTTATTCCTGCCTTTTTCTCTGGGGAAGAGGGGGAGAGAAAGATGAAAAGGTAAAATTAATTTGTTTCCTTGATAAGGCAGTTAAGAAGCATGTTGGCCCCTCCGAGCATTTCAATAGCTTATTCCCGTTTCTAATATTGAAATGAAATGGGGAATGAAAGCTGAATGCTCAAAACTGCCAGCACATCCACATCCTCTTCTTTGAAAACTGAAAACTGAGACCAATTATAATGGCTTGCACAGTCCAATTATGTTGCTGATCTAATCAGCTAACATCAGGAGAAGCGCTGAATAAATCTGCACAATAGCTGGGACACAGAGTCGATTTCTCCCTGGCCCAGCACATTTAAAGCACGCTTATCGGCTACATGACATCCAAAAAAAAAAAAAGTTTTTTGAACCTTCCCCTCCCATTTCTCTACCCGCATCCCAAAGGAAGAAGCCTTTAATTTACAAAGGGGTTTAGGGTTTTCTTTTTTTTTTTTTTTCCCCCTGGTCCGGGCACACCCTCTTGAAATAAAGCAAACATAAGCACTCGAGTTTCATTAGTTAGTGCTTAAATATGTTATGAGACAGAAAATTGGCAGAGAAAGTAAGGCTGGTTTGTTCGTGTTGGTCTTACTGTTGGCTCTTTGAGCACACTCTGAGTGGCAGGCCTCTGTAAACTGAGCTCAACACTTGTGGGGTCCTTCTTCAACTCTACCGGGGGCCTGTCCCCTCTGGCTACTCCGTCAAATTTCAGAGATCTGCTCGGCGAAGGAGTAAATATTAATGTTGTACACTCTTTATCCTTCTCTTCCACGCCGTTGAAATTCTCTCCATTCATGCTGACTTTTCCATCTACCTGCAGAATACAGTTAAATAAATATGCTGAGGCAATTAGCAGTCAAAGGAATTTAGGAAAATAGGACTTCAATGTGATATTACAATTGTTAACACAGTCTGTGCCACCGGTGGAGGACAGAGATAAGCACACATCTCATCCAATGGGCCAAGATAGAAGAAAACTCTATTCCAGGGGGGGTCATGAACAAAATACAGACAGAAGGTAATAATTTTTCTGGATTTCCTGGTTTCCCACATTGCGTTCTCCCAGCAACATACACATAGCCTTTGTGTGCATCACGGATCAGTGGACTTTAAAAGAACAACAAAGCTTTATGTTAAATTTAGACCAAAACTGCTGGGGTTTGCATTGTCTCATGCAAGAGGCAAGCAGGTTCTCCAGGACTCATTACGTTGATGGACTGCTATGTAACCTGACGACCTCACCACAGTATTAGTAGACTACTTTCTGAAGTACTGTCATGTGAACTTTGAAGGGTCAGGAGCAGCAGAGTTCATCTTGTTCATAACATCGAAGCAAGGAACCAAAAAGTAAAATTGGGCATTCCACCTTCTCCGTGAGGCGATAAGATAAATAACTGCTTTCCAGAAAATTATTTTTTGCTATTTCCATGAAAAGGAGAAAGCAGAAACAGTTTAACTACCTTGTTCTCAGGGTCAAGCTAGCTCCTTGGTGGGAATACATTCCTGCTAAGGAACCCTTAAGCAAGGAAGAAGATACAAAATCAGCTCTTGGTTCTTCCTCTGCACTGATACAGCTTCCTCTTGGGACTTTTAATACTTCATAATTATGTTCTGAATGAAGGTGACCTGCAAAGACTTCCTTCAGTTTGGAGGGCTGTTTGTAGAAGCCACGGTATACGTGAAAAAAGTCTTGCTACAAAGAACTCTCAAGCCATTCACCATCAGAGGGCCCAGCTGGACAGAGACCAGGAGAGGACCAGGTATCACTAACACCATACAGCTCCCACCTAGCTACAGCACAGAGGTTTATAGGCTTGTCAGCAGAGGTGAGTTTTAAATAGATTTGAAGGAAGGCTTTGCTACTGTCTGCACAGAGATCCTTCCTTGCAAAATGACCATCACAGCAGACAATGGAATGATGAGGGAATAAATATTGACAGATTTTTTTTTCCTAGTCATTGGACTTTGGGGGAATAATGGCATAGATCAGTGATTTCTTAGAGAAGCTATCTGGGATGTATACGGTGGTTAGTCATTTCAGGTTTCTCCACAGGTACTACATAAGCAAAAAACATGTAGAAACAAGCTCAGATGTAACTTTTCACTTATTTCACTGTTACTGAAAACTGATGCAACAAGTGTAAAAACTGCTTTATCGAACTGAAACACAGTTTAAGAAAGCAAAGTTCTCCCCATCTCATCCTCCCTGCCCCACTCCTTATTTCGCCATTTACTTATCTTCAGTACTTTACTTCTTGAGTAAACAGCTTAGATACCTCAAGAGCGGCACTCCAGCTTAGTATATGCCATCAGTGCTAAGCTGAGGGCAAACTCCTCCCATTGACTTCTTGTATATGTGCATCCAGAGGTCTGTTCTCTATCTGAGGGTGATTAACTAAGGGGCCATCTCCCAGGCGCCGGGCATCCTCAGCTCTGACAGGAGCGTGGGGATGTGAAGGCAGTTCACACCTCATGCAATCAGCTCCCAGGCAGAGGGGAAACAGCCCAGCTCCGCACATGGTTTCACCTCTTTTGACTGCTTTTCAGATAAAAAAGTTCCCTCCCTTTCCTCACTGCCATCATCCACTCAACACAGTAATACTCTTAGGGTTTATTTCCAAACCCAAGTGCGGGCAGACTCCAAGCCCCAAGTCTTCTGGGACTGTGCTGGATTATCTACTAGAGAGGCAGGTCATGAAAGATCTCAGAAATAAAAAAGCCAGGAAAACACTGGCAGGCCACACCATCCATTTTAGTGTCTCTGTTTAGACTAAAAGGTTTCTCTATTTATATTAGGGAGGAAAACCAAATGTCTGAATGATCAGGACAGATGCCCTGGCTGCAGAGTAAAACAAACATACTCCTTTCCTTCTGATCTGGAGCAAGTCAACACATTGTCACCAGAGCCCAGAATCACTGACAGACTGGTGTTTCAGGGGAAAATAATGCTACAGCTACCTGTGCTAGGGAATGACTCCTATCGAGACAAGTCACATTCTCCCACATTGAGCGAACAAGATCTAGACAGACTTTTATATATATATCTTGGTCCTCTGAGGAAAAAAGTGGCATGGATCGGAAAAAAACCCCAAAGGTCCATGCTTCACTCATGCCTAAAATGTAAACTCTAGGGAAACACCAGCTGAGGTATAGAGAAGCAGGAATTACTGGTTTCACATTTCAACTAGGAAACATGGTGGGGAGGTTTCCACAAGGGCTGGGGCAGACTTCAAGAAATTACAGACATCACAACAAACTTTTGTCACTATCTATACAAAGCTGACTTATTTTTTAAAAAGTAAACCTGAATACAGATGGTAGGTAGCAATGCTACTGGCACATCAGCAGGGCTGCTGCAGGGACCCCTGCATGCCACTAGCAAAGCAGCAGATAGCAATGGCAGACACAAGGGGACCTGAACTCTACAAGCTGAGGACATCCATACTTCCCACTGCTCACAACAAGGCTACAATGAGACTTGGGGAAGCCCCAGTTTTGGTACAGGCACTGTGAAAAGCAGAGTTTTTCCAACTTCACATATTCAGGCCTGTTCTCTCTCACTCACCTCAGTTCTTGGCTTTCTCCATCACTGGTTCACACCCCATTCTCCACACCCACCCAGTCCAAAGATAGACTCCTCAGGTTTCATATCGCAGTTTCAGCCTCTTTTCCTATTCCCTTTCCCCACAAATCTCCTAGCTGGCTCCTTATTCCAGGCAGCCCTGCTTTCAGAGTATGGCAAAAATCAGACCCTTGATACAAAAGAGCTCTGATTGTCCAGAGTCTGTTTAGCCTGGAGAAGAGCAGACTGAGAGGAGACCTCATCAACGCTTATCAATATCTAAAGGGCGGGTGCCAAGAAGATGGGGTCAGCCTCTTTTCAGTGGTTCCCAGTGACAGGACAAGGGGCAATGGGCACAAACTGGAACACAGGGAATTCCATCTGAACATAAGGAAAAATTGCTTTACTTTGAGGGTGCCAGAGAACTGGAACTGGCTCCCCAGAGAGGCTGTGGAGTCTCCTTCTCTGGAGATACTCAAAACCCACCTGAACGCGTTCCTGTCCAACCTGCTCTGGGTGAAGCTGCTTTGCCAGGGGGTTGGACTAGATGATCTCCCAAGGTCCCTTCCAACCCCTGCCATTCTGTGATCTGTGAAGAGCCAGTTCAGGTCTTCCTCCAAAGTCAGGGCCTCCACGCTCCCTGCCCTTTCCCTTTTGTTTAAAAACAAAACCCCGTGACAACATACTCTTTCCTAACCTCTTTCTGAGAAATGCCTTGCTTTTTTCTTAGAGGCTGCCCTTTCCCAAACAAATTTATCCTGAGGAAAAACAACCAGCGCAAATGTGCCAGTCTGAACAGGTCAAGTTTCTAAAAAGGTTGGTAACCAAGAAGAGATCACCTGACTGGGCAGCACAGAGCACAGACCTGAGTTTTATAAGATCAGAACACTGCAACTATTTAATACTTAATTGCATCAAACATTTATATGTTTAGATGATTTAGGCAGGATCCCTTTGCCTCCTGATTGACTTCGGGGAGTGCAACGTATCCTACCTTAAAGCTCTTTAAAACTTCCTGTGTATTTTTGGGCTGGGAGTAAGGCTTGGGTGTCAGCATAGGCACAGCCTTGGAGACAACACTTTTGCTGGGAGATGTACGGCCCGTCGAACCGCTGGGCTCTAGTTCAGCGGTGGGAACAATGGTTGCTTCGATGGTGGCAGTGAATTTTGGAGCAGGCAGTGACTGTTGCCTTAAGTATCTCAGAGGATTTGGGTCTTTCAGTGGGGAATTTGGCTCCACTGAATGGCTTCTTTCCAGAATTTTTGGCATCTGCAGACGCTCAAGGACAGCTTCACTGATAGTGAATCTTTCGATGTACTGCTGGAGGATGCTCTCAGCCTCCTCCTGTGACTTTGCATTCTTGTATGCCTCGTGAAGCTCCCGCTCTCTTCTCTCTCTGCATGGGAGACAACAGAAAAAAGATCATTGTATGGAAATTAACACTGCGAATCACTCCTATTTCCTCTGCTCCATCAACATCCTTCCCTCTCCCGCATCCCAGGCCTGCAGGCATGGCTGCCCACAGTCACCCATCACCTATGGAGCACACAGCATTTTCAGACACGCCTCTGCACTGCAGAAAAGAAACGTACTTCTCTTCCACAATTTCTCGGTACGTTTTGATGCTTTTTCTGCGCTCATTTGTTCCGTCTCCAGACAATAACCTCTCCATTTTCTTTCTCTCAGCTTCTTTTTTTATTAAATCCTGTGAAGCGCTCCTTCGACGACTCTTCCACCGAGCCAGGTCCTGCGAGAGAAGGAAGGCACCTGAATGCAGAGTTGCAAATAGCTAAAAACTGGCCACAGAAACCAAGGTTTGCATCACTTGCTCCTGCCTGTGGGTCAGGCTCCCATCACCTGCAGGCAGCAGTTTATTTTAAAGAGAAAAGGAGATTATACCATAAAATGAATATGTTTCCTGACTGATTTTCCTCCTAACAGCAGGATCCAGTAAGGATTTCATAGCTCCACTGGTGTATTTTCTTTTTGGCTTTGTAGCGTGGCAGAAGCATGCTAGGTCATAACACCAGGAAATCTGGCCTAAAAGGACCAGTTGGTGCACTCATTTTCACTTGGGCCAACATGAGGCATTACAGACAAAACCTGATTCCCCAGGGAAATGAAGCAGAAAAGTCATGTTTGGTGAAGAATTTTAATAGACAGATGTGTGGGAGACAGGAGTTCATTCAGGGACCTCATTTCACCATGAAGTACAGCTGCACTGAGAGTCTGCCATGGAGAGCTGACAGTCCCATACTTTGCCCATGCTATCAGACAACTACATGCAACCATGGTTGACCCATGCTTTTTTTTTTTTTGACAGAAAAATCCAGCGTGGCATCCAAACTTAAATTCTTCCTCATGGGCACCCTGCAACATTTTGGGCCCAGATGCATGCAACACAGGTTAGGGACTAAAGTGGCTCGTACCTGGTTGGCATGAGACATGAGAGAGCAAAAAGCCTATGGTTTGTATCCAGCTATATAGATCATAGAATCATAGAATGGTTTGGGTTGGAAGGGACCTTAAAGATCATCGAGTTCCAACCCCCCTGCCATAGGCAGGGACACCTCCCACTAGACCAGGTTGCTCAAAGCCCCATCCAGCCTGGTCTTGAAGACTTCCAGGGATGGGGCATCTACAACTTCACTGGGCAACCTGTTCCAGTGTCTCACCACCACAATATGTCCTTGTTGAAGCAATGATCTTACTCTTTTTGGAAGAAGCCTGTCCAAAATTGTCCAGAAGATCCACTGATTCTAGTTCTTTACCTTTCCTGCAAAACCAGCCTGATGCTAAACCAGAAGGTTTCTGTTATGGCACCTGTCTTTCACCCTGCTTGGGCTACAAATTCACAAGTTCAGGAGAGTATAGGAGACAAGATATTTTTCACAGTAAAAGTATCACAGTGAAGAATTTTTCTAAGTCATAAAATCTCTCTGCAATCAATCAAGTAAAGGAACAGAACTTTACATGTAAAAAATAACCTCTGCGGAACTTGTGCACAGAAAAATAACTTCCTAGGAAACTGCAGGGGCACATTTGTCATTAACTTTACAACATTAGGAGATTAGTATACAGATTATATTTCATGCACTCTAACAAATTCTGGGTTTAATAAAAAACAGAGATTCTGTACACATACCCAATTCAAAGGCTATTTCATTAATTACATGGTTTTCCAAACATTTTAATTGCATTTTTATTGGTAAACAACAGAAGGTACTGCAAGCATAACTTATTTTATTAAAACAAGGAACAAACCTTGTCACTTTTAATTTAGCTTAAAACCACAAATTATTGACGTTACACTCAAGGGAATGCTCATTAAAGTATTTCTTCACATGACCTACATATATCAGTCTATAATCCCCTTCTTGAAACATAGGCCTTTCATTTGCCTCAGTTACTAATTATTCCCATTGAAGTACCAAAGCATTTCTTTATTCAGCTACTCCCACTATTGCCTATTGTTTGGAAATTAGTTTTTCATTAGCAAATTTCATAACATCAGCCCTCCTCCTCTTTTTTTAATTAAAACCCAGACATGTTTATCTTTTCCAGCTCTGATGCTTTAGAATAACAATAATAAAAAAGCGTAATGAAACTGTTAATTGTTGGCAAATTTACAGCATGGGCATATAAAAAACATGGGACCGTGAATGTGGTGTCGCCTCTATAAAGCCCTCTGAATGCCAAGGACATTCCAGTAAGGGCATTTTTAGTCCCTCTTCAGAACTTTTAGTTCAGAGCAGAAGGTGCTGAGGGCCTGGAAATCTTACGCACTTTAGCTCAGAGGATTTTCCAATTCAACAGCAAAGAGTTCTCAAACCTCTTGAATCTCTTTGGACTCATTCTTATCTCTGCTGGGAAATTATGGCTTCCCACACATACAGACCTCTCAGCTGAAGGTCTTCACTGTTCTATTACTAAAAGTTATTTCTTAGTGGTATAAACTGTTCTTTTTTGGACTTTTCCTTGAATTTTCTACCAAAAATCTCTCTGAAAATGTTTCACAGTAGCTGTCCCCTTATAATGGGAAATTACTGTACTAGCTGCTTGAAGAGACGCGTTTTGTTTTGATAAAAAATATGTCCAAAATTCTTCATTTAAAAAACAGTCTTTAAGAATTAACAGGATTGACACTAAAACCCCTGGTACTAACTTACCTGCAAATCATCCTTTTCTATCCTTGCTAATTTGCTGAAGATAACGCCAAGTGCCAGGCCAGGTTAAAAAACACATTGAGGCAAGAGGGTTTGGAAAGGACTTGTAACCCAAGCAGGGTACAGCTAACTTGAAGGGTAATTTGTTTGCTTAGACAAAATGGAAAATATTAGTATTTTCTGTATCTATCCAAATTTATTAAAGCCAAGTCCAACCTATTTATTCACTGTCCTGTTCAGTTTTGTATTTTGTCACTTTGGGCACTTACTATTTAGAGAATTTCACTGAATTTCACTGAATTTTTAGAGTTGGAAGGGACCATAGAGATCATCTAGTCCAACTCCCCTGTCAAAGCAGGATTGCCCAGAGCATGCCAGAGCATGTTACTCAGGACTGCATCCAGGCGGGTCTTGAAAATCTCCAAAGAAGGGGACTCCACAACCTCCCTGGGCAGCCTGTTCCAGGGCTCTGTCACCCTCACCGTGAAGAAGTTTTTTCTCATATTTGAGTGGAACCTCCTATGTTCCAGCTTGTGCCCGTTGCCCCTCGTCCTCTCACTGCAAACCACTGAAAAGAGTCTGGCTCCCTCCTCCTTCAACCCACCCTTTAGATACTTATAAGCATTGATAAGGTCTCCCCTCAGCCTTCTCTTCTCCAGGCTAAAGAGTCCCAGCTCTCTCAGCCTTTCTTCATATGGGAGATAAAAGTTCATAAGGGAGAAAAAGAAGTTAGAGAAGTGAAGAGTTAGAAACTGTTCTGCTTCCATTTTTATCTAATCACAGTTTAATTACATTTTTTAAAAAAGCAAATTAGCTGTTGCACACGCAGAGGCACCAGAAGACCTTGTATTCTGTAATTTACATCAAATTATGAATGTCTATGCTTTTAGCAAAAATCCATTAGGGGGCAGGGGAGGCACTAAAGCGCTCCTAATTATTTCAGCGGTAGAGAGCAACTGTAGATTTAGCAGGTTGTACTTTTTTGCCAAGCTAGTTGGCCTCAACGGCAGCACTGCAGATGATGTTGTTGTATACTCACGTCTTGCCATCTGGTCTCGTCCTCTTTCAGCTGGTTGTGTATGTTCTGCAGTTTCTCATGGCGAGCTTTGCTGTGAGGCTGAGTCACAGCTTCTTCTTCACTTCTCATGTCAAACATGCTCATGCTCCTGAACAAGGGGGAAAGAAGAAGTGGTGCAGCGTTATTCAGAGGCTCGTATTCCTTCAGCCTGTTAGAGCTAAAGCCACATGAGGGTGCTACAGCAGAATCAGACACCTGCACCATTACCAAGCTCCCAAAAGCAGTAGTCCCCTAGAAGGCCCAGTTAGCATCCCTATGGCTCCCACACAGTACTTCAGGCATTATACTCCTCAACTGCCTCTTGTTTTTGTTAGTTGACTGCAACTTTGCCTCTCGCTAAGAAGCATTACTAACGTTACACCTCCATCAATAGCTCTTATTAAAACCATTCTATTCAAAGCAGAGTTCAGAACATTTTACTTTCTGAAGATTTGTTTCCCAGTGAGTTTTCAAGACCCCTCCAATTAACACTGCAGACAGAAGTTCCCATTTTAGCGTAAAACAAGAGAGGCTTGAGTAGTACATTAGGGGCAGTACGGCTGGCTAAATGCTATTGCTACAAAACCAGGGAGAGCCTGCCCAGAGAAGTACACGCAGTGCAAACAGCATGGTACTTCCTCCTCTCCCCTCCCTGCCTTGAAGAAATTCAATGCTATCAGCACCAGCTTATTAATAAGCTAACCTAACAAGGCAAAACTGACGTTCAGGACAAAACAGCTTCTTTCTACACATTCTATTTCTGTCCCTGACCTTTGGAAAGTTAAAGGAAAAAAAGGTCACGGTTTGATATTATACATCCATTCATATTCTATAAAGATCTTCACGCAAAGATAATGTACTTACTACTCCTCCCTATTACCTATTATTAGTAAAACATGACCTCAGTTGTGCCACTAAAAGCAAAAAAAAAAAAAAAAAAAGCGCCATGCAGTTCCACATGAAGTGATTTCACAGCAGTCTTCAAATGATCATCTGTAGCTTTACGTGAACCAACTAGCAGGAGAAGGAGAAGCACCCAAGGAAGATAAAATTGTAAGCAACTGTGTCCACAGTAATCAAAGTGAATAGACACGGAAAGCTGTGCATGTATATATTTAGCCAACATTTGTATTCAGGCAAGCAAAGATGGGAATGACCCACTCTCAAGGGAAAACTGAAAGGTTTGGATGGGAAAGGACACGCTCAGATCCCATACTGTCAGCAGGTATTTCCTCAGAAATGAAGGACAGAATATACATGCTATTGCCTTTAAGCATGAACAGCAAGCTTAGCATAATACCGTGCTTCACCCCTTCAACAGAGTGTTGAGAGGTACACTAATTTGGGTTTCTCTGTGCATGGTTTAAGGGTTGCACGACTGGTTTGGAGCACTCCTAAACAACAGAACCTAAAGATGTGGCAAGTTTTGTTGTTTTTAAAACTAAAGGCATATCATCTACTAAGGAGCATTTAAATATCAGTCGTATTTTCCAGACTGGTGAGATGGGTTGGGAGATGCATATCTTCTACTAAAGTCACCTTTAAAGGGTTTATTCCAGTTTAAGAGCTTTTGAAGGTCACACTAAGAAAAGCCTTTACTGTTGAGTATTTGCCACCTTGTGCCTACTGGGTCAAACTGGCTGTGTAGCTCCTTTCTTGTACCCTTCTCTTGTGTCAGCAAATTTTTCATTCACATACGGTAAACAGAAGACCTGAAATGGTGATAACTGGTTCTAGCAGAGTGCACAGGTACTCGCCCTCTGCCATCTGGGATAGGAAAATAAAAACACTTTCTACCAAGAGTCCCCTGATGTCCTAATGAAAGGCTAATATTTATTCCCTGCATTCACTCAGGTCTCCCAGGGTGCCCAGAGACAGCAAAACCAAAGGGTTTATCCCTATTAAAAAAGCAACAAAAAAGTTACTCTGGAAAAGGCTTCAGCCTAGGCCAGGAATCCAACCATACACTACAACCCCACATGCACCTTGTACTCTAGTTGTCACCTCTGCTGCTGGGCCTTCACTGCTATGGATAAGCAACCAGGTAGGCTCAAACGTCAGCTCTGCAGCGATGTGTTATTGTGCAAATGTATCTTCCCAAGAGAGGAATCTGAGGAAGTCACATCTCAAAGCACTGTGCTCTGCTCTAACCAACCATTAAGGAGAACCGCCTACTTTCCTGAACACGTGGACAAGGCCAACTGAAAGGTCTACATCAACTTCTCTGCCTGAGAAGTTCATCCTTAGAAAAGGATCAAATGGGCCAAAACTCTGAGCTTCTGCCAAAAGACACTTTCACTATGAGTCCCACATCATTTCGTCCTATTTCTTTCTTACATAAACTACAAATGGCTCCACAGCCCATCGCTAACACCTGCATGAACTGAACTAGATTTATTCCTTCTTTCAACCATGTGCTGGGCCAGCAGGCACACAGCGCACAAGCAGAAGGGGGAGATGTAACTGTACTGAATTCACGTTCATGAGTTTTCTGTCATTAGCAAAGCTCTGGGGATTGTATCCAAACTGTCTGGAAGCAAGAGGCCTTTCTGCTGACCAGTGTACCAGACCTGCTGTTCTAAAAAAGATCTGGGAAAAAACACTCTGCAGACCAAACAGCATATTTTGGAGGGCTAGATCTTTGGGATGATGTGATTTTTAAGTCATGCTACTTTATTCTCACAAATTACAGTTGTTCTTGTCAGTGAAATCATGTAGCAATTATTTTTTAAAACAGGTCTGAACAAGTGTTGAATAAAAAAAGTCCTCAAGGACTCAAGTGTTCAGACTATTTAATTTGGAAGTGAGAAACATGGTTAAAAACTTGTTTTTATGAGAATATGTTAAAAATCCTTATGCAAGGCATTTATTATGTGGCTGCATTACCATTTTACAGGCATACTAAGACTTAAGAAACACCAATAAAACATAAAAACTACAGGCTGGCTGGCTCAAGAATCAGACTCCAGTAAACAAATACTCAAAAATATCAACTCACTATTATTTGCTTGTCAGGCTTAAAGTGTAAAGCATAAGCCTAAACTCACACTGGACTGTCATGCCACCACCAGAACTCAGCCCCATCTCTTCGGGAGATGGGAATGGGGCGGATCAGCAGTGACACACTAAGCGTTGCCTCTTCTGGACCTTGACACAGACCAGGGCTGATGACAATATCTAGGGTTCCCTGACCAGCAAAGGGAACTTTATCAGTCTAACAAAGGAGTTTCTAGTTTTGCTGCTGGAATAAAAAGACCCTACTCTAAGACCAAATTCAAGTTACAAAGTTTTCAAAGGAGACTTGACAAACATTTTGGAAGCATTTTAAATGTCAGATCAATTTATTTTTCCTACTTGAGAGCCAAATGTTATTAGATTCTTTGTAAGTATTCCATCTTCAGAAGGGAAAACACAACCTTACGTTTATAAGAACTTAAAAGACAGTTTAGAAAAATAGTTGCTCTGTAAACTGTGGCACATCTGGAAAGGATGACAATGAGGCTTGAACTTTTATTGGTTTGCCTTCTAAAACAAAATCAGAATCAATGTGGAATAAACAATATGATTTATTCATCTTTGGTATTCTCACATTATACAACCAAACCCACTGCAATGCCTCTTTGAAGGCATCTCCACGTACCTTCTCTCATGTTTGCATTTAATATAGACATGCAAAAAATGTGGGAAAACAAACGAACGAATCAATCGGATAGGTAGGCTTTCTGAAATGGCAGGAAAGTCCTCATTGTTAAGTATAACACTTCTGTGTTGTTATGCTCTTTTTATCTCATCTCTTCATTTGCTTGAACAGATTTCTGCTGCTTGAAAATGATCACATTTACTCTGTGGTAAGAGGACACAGGCTTTGCTCAGCATAAAGGTATTACAGATCTTGTAAAGAATATTCAGTCCATGATTCTAACCTTTATCATTAGAGGAAAGTGTGAAAAATTATATATGAGTCCCTGTATATACTTGTTATTAAAAAAAACCCTCTGTGCTGTTTCTATTTTGTGATTTAATCTGGGAGACAGAGAAGGCCATGAGCATTTCTGTGAACAGAAGGATATTAAGGACATTATTATGGGGGTAGTTCCCAACTATTCCTTTGCTTCTAAATGCCTGCACTTTGTAGGAATAGCTAATACTTTAACAGAGCTTTCTAAATAACATTGCATACTATTCTGAACTACAATTGATATGCACGCACACACAATTAAAATATGTTTGAGTGCAATAAATGTCACAGACCTACTCCTTCTGCCAAAAGTAAAGCATCGAGGTGAAGAGCTTAAAAAAAAAAAAGTTTAGTACATTAAATTAAATCCAACCTAGAAGGGATTCAAAAGACAATAAAGGAACAGCTAAAGATGTATTTTCCTGGTAATTATTCTGAAGATCACAATAGATTTTATTTTACTTTGGGATTTCTTTCTTCTTCCTGTATAGGTCATACTTAATTTTTTTTCCTCAACACCCAGTCCAAATTCAACCCAACTCTCTTTACCTGTAGCTGATTAGAGGCAATGGAAATTCAAAAGAAAAACAAAAGAAAAGAAAAGAAAAGAAAAATAAGAGGAAACAATACTTTAAGCAACAGCTGGACATTAGTGTTATGCTCAGTTTTGATGGGCTTTTATATAAAATTATTTTTAGCTGCAATGTAAGCCATATCACATTCCATTTTTCAGTGCTTTTCTGAAAAATTTATTTGCTGAAACACTGCAAAATAATAATAAGGCATCAACTGCATTTTAAATTAGTAGAAAGACGGGAAAGCATGCAGTGTAAGTTGTTTAAAATAGAATCTTGTGAACACAAGACAACTTACTCTGCGTCATCAGACACAGCAGTTCTGGGGCCGAATCTACAAGACCAAATATAAAATTAGCGCGTTGATAAATACATTAAGTAGTAATTGCAACTGGACCCATAGAATTTGGGTAACTGTCACTTGAACATCCAACCCGTACTAGTAAAGCTGATCAAAAATGAATCATACTGTTCAGGGATTATGTATTCACAAATCAAGACTTACCTAATCATCTGGAGGCCAAACTAGGTATGAACACCACCCATCCCTCCCTGACCTCATAACTAATGCCCCCGTTATAAAAACCTGCTGAAGTATACCTAAAATAGGTGTAGAAAATAGTTACTGAAAATAGACAATATATTAACATTTACATTCAGTGCCACACATGCGATGGAGACAAAACTTAACAGTTACATTCCATAGTAGTGCTCAGAATCACCATTACTGAAGCATGGAAGAAACAAATATTATAGTCAGAAAGTGAGCCACAGGATTCCTCCCCTTTTTTTTTTCCCCTGTTGTTGTCCAGGCAAGGGGTTTGGGGTGAGGGGAATGTAGTTGAAAAAAGGTACTGGTAATACACAGGTCAGTGTCATTCGCTACAGTGAGAGTTTTGTTTAGAGCCATGCAGACCACATATTTGTATCTGGGATTTATCATAAAAGAACAACAAGAACAAAAGTCAACACTGCAACATTTTCAAATCATGGAGTAGCAAGATATATATCTCTAAAAAAGCAGAGTCCAGTTGAAACTCTGCTCTTCACAAACCTTTTTTGCAATTCATTATATATACCGTCATCAAATGTTTCCTTTCAATTAGCTGTCATTTCAATATTTCAAAAGAAAACGCATTACACAACTATTCTGTTTGTTTCTTAAAAGTGCATTACTGACACACAATATTTTAGTCTGGACTGAAAACACACCAGGCAATGCACAATCTGAATTTTGAAGTGCGCACACAGGATGGTACAAGCTGCGTGATTCACACCATAGAGAGCTCACGTTTGCAGATGCTCATCCTTGGATGGCAAAGTCTCCATTTTGCTTTCCTCAGGAACTTCCTGAAGCTTAGACGTTTGACCAAGGTGGACTTTGTTAAGGCTACCTTCATCCACTTGGGCAGTACAAACAGTCTCATCTTGTCCTGCAGGAGGGAGATTGCATTCTTCCTGCCCTTGCTGCTCTTCTTGTGGCGGTTGTATTACAGGTTTTCCAGAGCTATTAATGCAGACTTGTGGACATTTTTCAGGCCTGAGTGAGCCAAAGGCAGCAGTGCAAAGAGATGCATTAAGCAACATTTGAAAAATCACATATACATAATGAAAAAAATAACTGTAAGTTAACAAAAAACACCTCTACAAACCCAAATAGCTGATAGGTGACAAGCTAAGTGAGGCAGGTACATGAAACAATTTTAATAGAGCTAAATGCTTGTACTTCCATTCCTCTAAGTCAGAAACACAAACTGTCCTGGATATCGCCAAAGATTAAAGCATTAAGTAGATATTCTAAGTTATTTAAATAAAGGTCTTCTCAGTACCAAACCACTGTTTGGTTTTATGGCAGATGACAGTTTTTCTTCTCTTGGCTGAGCTGTACACTGGTTTTTCATCTGGCACATGCTTATCCTTCTCCTCATGTACTTTGAAGAGGTTGATGAGTAAGAACCTTTCCACTCCCACTTGCGTGTGGCTCAACCAGCCAACGATAACTGTTCAAAGGCTTCCCCAGATGCCTCATGCACCAGAAGAAAGGTGCTTAGAAAGGCACCGAGCATCATCAGGAAGGATCTCAGGATCTCCAGATTTCCTGTTTGGAAGTCACTGGCACCAGATAAGCCATAGACAAGCATCTAACCTACCATTACCCAGCACCTCTATTTCTAGCTGGAAACATTCGTAATGATGAGCTCATATTTAACGAGAAACCTCTGCGAATATAATACAATCTTGCTATGCATAACCATTTCCTCATGCTATTAGAATTTTGCATCTGGTAGAGCTCTGCTCTGAGTCTTTACAGGGCTCTACCAAAAGGGCCAGAAACCCTGCATTGCCACCTTCTGAGCAGAAAGAGTTGGCACAGAATTGAGGAAAAGTACAGAAGAAACTGCTGCTGGGCCAACGGCAACTCTTCCAGATCAAGAGATCTTGACAAACAGCCCACAGGGCCAGTTGCAAAGAGATAAGCACAACTTTCTTACCTCGTAGTTTTCTTCTCAAGTTCTCTAGCTGTGCCCTGCTTATCCTGCTGCTTTGAAAATGGCATGGGAAGGAACTGCTTAACACTGGGCCCAGGCTGTTTTAGGAAAGCTCCAGTTCTTCTGGCCAACATGTCATCTCTTTGTGGGTCTGGAAATTTCACTTTGTTTTCTGTTCCACCGCTCTGCTGCTGAGGGATTTCAAGCTGTTCTTGGCTCTCTTCTCGTGTGACAGTACTGCTCAGAGAGACAAGTGACACTATTCCATGATAACGCTCACTTGTGCAGCCCAAAGGCAAGTGGCTGCTCAGGCAACGTGGGGTACTGTTACTCAAAACACAGCTGCAGAGTGATGGACAACTAGGCATCTGTAGCTACAGCGCAGGGATTGAGAGCAAGAGGAAACTATCTTGAACGCCACACTTATGTAGGTGATATGTTAGAAGTCAGGGATTGCATAAAAAAAAACGTATGCGAGGCATTATTCACTTGGAAGCTGGCATAAAAGTCTGGACAAAGCACCACAGATTGCAACAGAAATCCCCCCAAAAGATGAAAGACTGTTTTCAAGCTGAACAACACTTAACAACTGAAGTACTTAAATATTATGAAAGAAAACAGACTGTTTTGTGTTCATAGGATACATTCTTGTAAGTAATTTCATGAAACAGAACACATGCCATGATGAATGAGTAAAACACATCTTTAAAGGCCGTGTGAAGAACGGAACAACACTGCTGACTGATCCAAGCTAACACCACACACAAACCAGGCATGAAGCTCAGAGGGATCTGCTTCTGTTCTCTGACCTTTCAGCTTCCCGTGGAGTCTTCAAATCCTTCTCACGAGCTACTGCCTCCCCTTGCCGCTGCTGCAGCAGATGAGGAGCTACTGACAGAGGAGGACAATGTATGGGAACGGGGCTAGTAGTACGCCTCTGAAAAGTTCCCATCCTTCTAACCAACATATCATCTCTCTCAACATCTGGTAAATGCCCATCACATTCTTCCTTGGTGCTTTCTTTCTGTTTCTTCAAACCACGCGGGGTTTGTTTCTCAGAGACAATGCCAAAAGCGGGGACAGGTGATGGCTTTCTCCTGCAAGAGTCATCTGTACCTGACTTGGTTACCTCACTAGCGACGAGATTGAGAAGAGGGGTGAGATAGAACATTCTCAGGTCAAATGAAAGGTAAGAAGAGGAGTCCTCCAACTCAGTTCGCAAATGTTTTATGAACACACAAACTTGACTGAATGAACTGCTTGCTAAAAGCATTCATTAAAAATTGTTGCTACAGCCACAGACTAAGCAATTAAGGACAAGCCAAAGAAATGTAAGCTCTGTTAATATGTTAACTTCCCAGAGCTGTAATTCTCCTCCAGATAAATGCCAGAAACACAGAGCACCAAATACACCCTGGTTTCAGCACTGCATCTTCAAAAAGAAAGTAAATCCATTAGGTCTGAAGAAAGCATTTTTTGAACATCAGTAAGGCCAGCAAGCTGAACAACAAATTCCTAATGTGCTAAAAGCAGGCAGAGCAAAGCTGCTGGAATTCAAGAAGCAGAAAAAGCTTGAACGACAGCTCAGACTCTGAGATACCAGTGATTCCACTGCCCATCAGAAATTTTGAGGCAAGCTCTAAGAAGAGCTTTGCACAGCGTTGTTTTGTGTAACCCTAAATATGTTAAGAGACTGTGAAGGCGTCAGATGACTTCTGAACACGGCCGTGCGCCTAAACAGCTCTTAGGTCTAGGCAGCAGTCCACCCCCATGCAGATCAGCATCTGGCAAGAACAGGTCTCATTTCCAGCTCAGCAGTGCTTCCTAAGCCACACCAAATACCTGGACTCATTCTGTGGCTTAGATATTTCATCGCTGTGTTCAGCAAACCCCAGACTGTCAACAGCGGTTGAAGGAGAGGTCTCAACGCCAGAGTGACTTTCCACACCCTCTTTCTTGTTTTCCTTTTCTGTTCCACTCTTCGATGAAACTCTGCCAACAACGAGCTTGTCCCATTTCTGTTGATCAATCTCAGTTACTGGCCCAAAATGCACAAACTTCTGCTTGGGGCTACCAGTCTTTTTGTTTGCTCTTGCTCTGCGGACAGCAAAATCATCATGGGCTGCTGCCTTCACTGTGATTTCAGCTGGTGGCAGTGTGTCACTGGGACATTTGGAATCTTCTTCACTGGTCAGAATGAGGAATAAAAGAATCCCCCCAACATGAGACCCCAGAATAAAGCAAATTAAACGTTCCTAAGGTTTAGAAGGGGTTTTATTTTAAAATCCATGGACACAGGTACTAACAACTATGGCACACTGAGGCTGAAGATACTGCAGACCTGTTGGGGAACCTCTGGGATCACATCCGTGGGAGCTCTTCTTTAGGGGAAGAAATGTAGCATACGGCCCATTCCAGACTCAGTTCTTCACCCTAATAAAGCCATAGCTCCCTTATCTGCTCACGTAGACCTAGGCCAGGCATTACATAGGACTGCGCAGGCACCAGCACACCCACCTCATCATGGGGGGCCTCCAGTGGCATGAGAGCACTAGCAAGGGCAATTCACTTATCCTAAACCAAGGGGACTGAATCTTGATTCTAATAAATTGCCTCAAAAGCAATGAAGAGACTCCTAATATCTTTGAGATGAGAGAATAATTGAATTTTGATGGTTTGTATTACAACTAAAATTCCATACACTAACCATGTTGCCAGAAGAATGCCTGAATAGATGGCTACCTTTAATTGGAAAATGGTATGCACCTAAACAGGAAGGCTAGGAGTTGTTATCCTTTCCTACTGGAGTCACAAATCACCTGCATATGTTACAGTCCATCTCTATAGGGAAAAAGCTTAGAATAACTTAGAAACCCCTGCTGCACTGACAAACAGTGCTGGTGTATTTACTCAGCACTAGAGTATGATGCCATGCAGATATATTAGCTCCGGTCTCCAAAGCAGCATAGCCACATTCATGCAAAGAGATGCTGATCCTCACTTCATACCCCCAAAGTATAACGCCCCAAGCCCTGAAGATAGCTTGTTTAGCAGCAGCACAGTGCTCATGAGTTAGTGGTGCCACATGGACCTTTGCACCACTCAACTCAGAGCAGCTTCAAACCAGATTGATCCACAAGATGAGTCCTTTCTGATGTGACATGAAGTGTCCACCAGGGGAGCAACTGTGAAACTACTACAGTGCTTTAAATGATGGACACACTTTCATTTCATGATAGACAGCACCCCTGTACAGATTTTGGACTCCTGAAAATTTGAATAGGTAAGGACTGGTTGTCATCAAAGCATTCTTCAAGTTTAAAACCCCACGCACACACAGTGGATCATGACATTCTAAACATGCTCCTTAGGGTGGCAATCGTGTCCACAGGCAGAAACCGTACCTGGGCTCCCCTGACAGTTTCAATCTTTTCCAGGTCTCCAGATCTGCTTTTGTTATAGAGGCATTCACAAAAGCCACATCTTGTAGCTCAGGAAGGGTACTTTGAGATTTCTGCTTAGCCAAATCATCTCTCTCAGTATCAGGCACTTTCACCTGCTGTTCCTTCTCTGACTCAGTCTTCTCACTTTGCAGAAGTGGGTTCTCCTTGCTTGTCACTATTTCCCTTGCTGATACCATGTGCACCCGTCTTCTTCTAATTTAATGCACATTCCAGTTCAGCAAGAAAAGATTTTTCAAGCGAGCAATGATAAATCGTTGTCAATAGAAGAGGTTCAGAGCACAAGAAGATAAAACGGAATTTATAAGATTAGTTTTACATTAATTTTAGGAAGTAACACAGAATGAATCATTTGAAGTTGAAACCCCTCATCTATGCTACCCTGCTCATGCACTATTGAGACCACTTCATCGCATGACTCCTATTCCTAGCTCAAGCAATAAAAATCTTTGTTATTACTGTATTAAGCATTTTCACAATAAGCTTTCTCTTAAATAGTTACAAATATCTCATTTTCATGTTATTAGCAAAGTGAATTGAAATTTTGCTTTCAAACACACTGCAGAATTTCTTTGATCTTAGAGTCATGTCAATAGCATTAGAATTTTAAAATTTGGTTATGTGCTCCTCAGATGCCCTGCCAAACTAGTCATTAGAAAATGTTAATATAATCAAATTACCAGTAGCCGAAAGGCACATTTTGCATTATTGAAAAGAGCTACTAGATATTAAGAGAAGTCTTCTGAAAGTATCAGTTATTACAGTCAAGGACCACTGTAACGTGTATTATAGTGTTTTTATCTAGGATCACTTCTCCTTGCACAAACAAAACAAATAGACTTGTTTCATGAAGAAGGTCTATGCCTTGCAGACACTTATGTTCAGCACGTTCTTAAAGGTCTGTATCACTGAACTGAAGAAAGAAGAGATTTTCCAGGCTGAAACTTTATAACTCATGCTCCATTTCCCAAAACAATGCTGTGTAAGAAATATTAGGACTGTGTGCAACACAATTTGTTGCAATATAGCAGGCATATGTATTCAGTGTCTTAACTAAAGACTTATCTGAGTCCATGTTTTATGCTGGGTATTAAAAGGGCATTAGATGAAACAAATGCATCCAAAAATATGCACCAAAAATGCTCAGCAAAAGAGTCGAGATGAAAAACATACCTTCTAAGTTTATTCTCCACTACTCACACTCATGAGCTGTCTTATGAGTGTAGATAACAAAAGTGTCTAGTCTTCACGTTATTTACACTCACAGCCAATTTAAGCTCCTGGTCCTGATAGTCTAACAAAAAAATTACAGCTGGTAATCTACATATCTCTTTTTTTTTCCCCCTGTTCACTTTTATCATAAGCATTTTCATCTACTTTACCCTGAAAGTTTTTTGTAGGCAAGACAGCTTTAGTCCTACACAGCAATAAGCCACGTGAAATTAAGCATTGTAATAGAAAGAAAAAGACCATGAATGCACACCTTGCATGTTCCCGCTTTTCCGTCTGCAATGGCTTTTTAACATCTTCCGGTTTACCTTTATCTTTACTTGTATAGGGTCCGATCAAAAAGGAGTTAAAAGGAACTATATGTTTGGGTTGATTCATTCTGGCTCTCCGGGTGGCAAAGTCATCCTTTTCTAAATCAGGAACTCTGCTGGCTGCTTCATCTTCCGAACCAGAATCCTTCCCTTGATAATGTGTCATGAAGGGGTTGTCCTTGCGAAGGATGATGTCTGGAGTGCTGTCTTCACACATTGGCTTTTTACTGACACAGAGCAAAATTAAATAAAGCTCTTGATGCACCAGGGCAGGAGGGGGCAATGGCAGCGCTCATCTCGAGGTCATAAAACAAGCACAGTTAACCAAATATGCTCCAGGCTGCTGTTAGATTAGCCAAAGCCTTGTTATAAATAAAACTTATCATATACAAGTAACAAATCCACAAGGACTTCACACAGAAAACCAGCATATTGGATTTTCACTTGTTTTAGCCATAGGCAGAAGAACCAGTAAGAACCAGTTTAACATACTACATGCAGTGAATGTAGTTCTGTAAATGGCAGTATTAAACTTCTTGAACACTTCAAACAAAGAAAGAGATTTGATGCAAATACCTGATCCCTGGCCAACATTGCTGAATCCTGAAATACCAGATATTTGGCACTTTTTCTTCTCAATGGCTCTTTTTTTTTTTTTTTTTTTTTTTTTTAAGACCTGAGTAATCACTGAGGGTGTTTGCCCTAATATTCTTATCTGCTTTCCCTCTCACACACATCCATGTTTGATTCTTTCCCTAACTAACCTTCCCTTTCCCCCAGCACAAGCCCTCTCTGCCAATGCTGACACACAGCAGCTACGACAACAGCACCAGTTCGGCCAATGGTACTGGTGTGCTGGAACACACTGCCACCTGCCTTGGTCAGAAACAAGACTGATACCAACACAGACTTGTTGTTACTGAAGATTACAACAATAAAGACCCTTGACAGCTGGTACCTAGAACAATTAAGCTTATTTTAACTTGTAACAGTCAATACTCTTAAGCCCACTGAAAAGACAGCTGGCAAGAGCTATGCGACTCTCCCATTTAAAAATCAAACTGTATTTATTGGTATTTTAGAAAGCTGGATATCAAGTAGTAGACTGTTCCATGCAGTATTTTTGTAGGATGCAAATACCTTGCATTTCCTCTTTCATATAGCACACCTTGCTACACAGAGGGGAAAAAGGAGGCATCACAAAGGATTAAACAGTGACATTAAGAAAGCAAATCTAAACAGCTCAGAGGTTGCTTTGAGGTTCTCTTCTACTTAAGAAAACAGTAGTGCTATAATTAGCTGCTTTTTAAAAACAGCAAAAGGCTTTAAAAAGCCCTGCAAGCTCACTATATACAGCACTCATCTTACAAATTTTACTGCCCTTTCAAAGTACCGCTCAAACAAAGTTGTTGGAGAAAGTTACGGGGAAGCCATAAACCATCCCTGACAGGTCAGCCCAGCTCAGGCCTCGGAGGACAGAGGAGCAAGACGAAACCACCTGCCTTCGCCTTGTTACACTACAACGCACAGGACCCCTTCCCCTAGCCATGTGGAGAGCACACTCTCAAATTAGCCAAAGGCAACTTCTTCCTTAGATCTCTCTGAAGGATGAAGATTTCATTTAAGGCAACCGACAGCACTGGCAGATGCTCACAAGCATCCCTCTGCTCACAACAGCTTCACAAACAGCTGGAACAAACCCTCTAAGCTGCTGCGTATGCTTTGCAGTGCCTCCACCTTTCCAACCCTCCATCAGCAAGTACTGTCCTATCCCTTAGCTTCCACTCATAGCAACAATTTCTACTCTTTCTTCCCTAAAATAATATGGTAAGAAGTTTACTAAGGATGTTGTCTCTTGTACACACCAAAATCAACAGGCCTACAAGGTCATCCTCAGGTTCAAATTTCACCACTGAACAGGCATATTGCATCGCTCAGTTCTAAATCACAGGTTGTCAATACACTAGTGTAATTTGCCCAAATCCAATTTGCTTTGTAAACCTGCAATACAGTAAGTTCAAGATGACCAGGGAAAGAGTCCAATTTTCCATTGATGGTTTCCAAAGAGATCTTTTGTTTCCCCAGTACAAGAATTTGAAAACTTTAGAGAAAAATATACTGATCCTAAGTAGATATGCAGTGTCTTAACTGTTTTCCTTTGTGCCTAAAACATTATCTACAAGTCATACACACTGGAACTTGTTCTCTCAAATAAGCCAGGGTACATATGATTAACTTCATTTTTTTAATCGGACTTTACTACTGGTACCATTACCCTTTTTTGAAATCTAACAATTTGGAAATAATTTTCAGAACCCTGTAAATAAAGAAGATCCCATAATACTGCATTAAATCTTTTTTATAATGATTTTCATCTAAGAAGTAACTAAGATGAGTTAGGTTGGGAATATTGTTTTATGCTTTTAGTTTTTAAGAGCTATGTATAACGAAATGATTATTCAGTAAAAACTGCTGGATTTTTCAGTCTCAGGTGTGCCGCTGCTACTGAAGTTTGAGAATATCAAATGTAGCATTTCTGAGAAGGGTGGTTTTGGCAACAAAAAATAGAGAGTTATAATATTCAAAAGAATAACTATGAGTCATTGTAATGAATAACTGAAGAACTTACAGCTTTTAGTATTTACCTACACTTCAGCTATCAGTTTCTAGGTTAAGAATATTTTCCATTCATTTACATTTTGTTTTTAAAGGAATCAGAGACTAGCTGTGACATTTTGGGGTCTCCTGAATCAGTTTGTGACTGTATGAAAAGTACCTTTTAAGGCCACTTCACTATAGAGATAATGAAGACTGTAGATTTCAAGCTTGCAATGGACCAGAATTCCCTGGATATTTGTAAATTGCTCCTGTATAACCAGCCCCAGCCTTTCCAGAAACACCACACAGGTCCATGCTGGTATAGTAGGTGCTTCTGAAGTGTCAGATCATGAGTGTTTCCACTCTTGAAGCATAGTCTCGTACAGGTTGGTGGATCCTTCTATTGCATTTCAGAACAATGAAAGGGTTTTGCATACTTATGCACTGTCAAGATAAGAGTCTATGTCCCTTTTTGCAATGAACATGCCAAGAATTCTTCATTTGCTCACATCTCTCTCTTACCCTCCCCCTCTCTGTCACTTATTAGAACAGACTTAATTCTCCTCCTTTTATTAGGGAGTCTCCATGAACAATATTATTATCTTTCAGATACAATAGTGTAAATAAAAGACAGATGCAGACAACAAGCAAGCAAGCAGGATCACATATCAATAAAGTAACATGCTATAAAGACACAATACACTCCTTTGGGAAGGTGCAATGCTTTCTGGCATGCATTTGTATAGCATCTAGTTCAATGAAGTCCTTTCCTAGAACATGTTACAGCAATGGAGGTAAGTACTTAGATTCCAAGCAAAAGATGCATTTGCATACAAGTTCAAATCCTTCCTGTGCTGGACCCAGAAAGGTCTCCAACTGAGTTTCAGCTTTAGGAACAATTAGATGCCTTGTAGAACTCAAAGTCACAGTGGGTGTCCTCCAGAGGTAAAAATGTTGAGAGGAAACAGCCTGTAAACAACTCAGAGCAAGTGGAAGACAACCGATAACCTCAGGTGAAAAAAAGGGGCTAGCACCATAGAAAGATGAGGGGTAAGAGGGGCAAAAGAAAAAAAATAAAATCAGAATACAGAAAAAAGAGGGACTGAGAACTGCTCAATGCCATTAGTGCACAGAAACTTGAATTTGATGTGGAGAGGAAGAGAGAGAAAGTCAAGAGGTTCAAAGAATAGGGAATGAGAATGAGACATTAAGAGAGATTAGCAAATGCTCCCCTGTATCCTGAAGTGTCACTACTGAACTATTCCCTTCTCCTCATCCACTATTCTTCCACTTACACATACAAATAATTTTCCTTACAGACCTCTGACCCAAGTGCCTTCTCTGCTGGATCTTCCTACAATGCCAAGCAGCAGGGTCCTACTTCACTAGGGTGAAACTTGGGCTACAAAGCTCTGCTCTTTGACCCTCAGCTGGGGCAGAAAACCAGCAGCACCTCCTTCTTCCAGCAGCCAAATTCCAGGAGTTGCTTCTGCTGAGAGCAAGGGGGGGAAAATGGCTTGTTATTTATGTTCCCTTCTCCTTCAGCCCTGTCAGGACAATAGATTGCCCAAGGAAAGGATTTCATGCCACAGAACCACACATTTGATTCACGTGTGTTTCTTTCATGGAGATCAATCCAGCAGATCAAGCACAAGGTTGGAAAAGGAACCCTCAGATAACATGGTGAGCATTCTCCAAATGCAAATGCAAACAGTGCTATTTGTTGTGCACAGCACTGCTAAACACAAACTATTACTACATTTTACTACATATTACTACATTACTAATGTTACTGCTACAGCCTCGGACTCAGAACAGGATTAGTATCAAATTAGAACTGGTAGTATCCTACTGGTTTATGGGTTCCTGATCAACTAGCAAACTAACTCAGCCTGAAGGACTAATTTATGACTGATAGTTCCTCTTCGTTAGTATTTGGCTTTGTTAAAAAGCATCCCATGACCACACAAAAACACTGGTTCATTACAGATTGACAACAGTGAAGCAAACCTGAAAAGAGGACATATGGCAGCATATATACTGTGACTGTTTTAACTGCATATGGCACATCCACGTATGGCCACAGACAAGCTTCCCCGTACCGATAAACAGACTGTATCACGTGCAAGCTGTACTTTTTACTACCACACTTCATAGCCCAGACTGTAAACCAGCATCTGCTAAAGTACTCACTGTCAGGATTTCGCTCCGCAATCCAAAATAAAATGTTTTAGATGGGAGGACACTGGGACACTTAGCCTTTAGCCAAGCCATTTTGATCATTTATTAGAGCCTAGTCTTCTGACGTGTTGGTTAAAACTCTGCTTTTTGGGCCATCCCCATGAGAAAGAGAGATTTTTCATGAGGATCCAATATCAGATGATGGAAAGGCGTGGGCAGTGAGCCTAGCCATCATTCAGCTCTTGAGTTAAAGAACAGGAAATAACCAAATTGAGCAACATCCAAAAATAAATAACACACAGGTAGTAAGTGAATAACTACTGATACTCCATGCCAAAGTCAGTCAAATTACGATTGCTGAACTATGCCTCCATGCTTTAACTGGTACATGTGTTAACAAGCACTGCACTTTTATACTTCCTGCCATTAAAAATAAATGCATCGGTTATTAACACAGCTAAAAATATTAACCACATAAAAAGCGTGGTGCAGTAAACTAAACCATCCCACCGCCAACAAGTAAAGTGAGTTTCTGAAACTTTTGTCTAAACAAGGCTCTTTTAATGTACATTTATATGTATTTTTTATTAAATGAAAGAAAGCTTTAGGTGGAAGGTGACAAGTAGTCTGTGTAGAACTTTTCTTGGAGTTTGTTTACACGATGCTGTAAGACGATGCAATTTCTCCACACAAATGCAGTTAGCATCATACAACTCTGCAATCCACAGCTGCCACATCACACGCCTTTTCAGACCAAGACCTTCACTAGCAATGGTGAGTGCTTAGCGGACCGGATTTTTGTTAGGAGAAGTGAAATCACAGCGGATTGAGGAAACCCACACTTCAGACTATCCTAGAAATGTGAAGCGTGCACCATTTCCCACACCGTTGGGCTAACCTGCCATAGCGCTGGGCTGCTGACATGACCTTAATGCCAGCTTGTTCGAGTCTTCTTAACTTTCTGATCTCTTCTGTGTCTTTCCCCTTGGGTGCTGGTATTTCTTTTGCACTACATGAAGGAGACTGGTCTACGGAGTTTCCTTTTTTTTGATTCAAAACCACTTGATTTTCAAGGGAGCTTTCCTCAGGAGCCATGGAACCCACCTTCTCCTTCTCACACAGTCCTGATGTTTCATTCTGTTCTTCTTCTATGGTTTCTGGGTGGGGTTTGCTATTGAATTATACAAGGTAGTTTAAGGTATGTCACGCCTGAAACATATACACTTATTTATTAGAAGCACATTTTGTTGATATCAAGGTGCCGAAGGATATTCTGATGAATGATCCAGGAAGATAATTATGCTCTTTAATGGAAGTTGCTTCTTAGGCCATATCAAAAGTGAAATATCAGTTGACAAAACTAGCATGCAGAAACACAGTCACAGCTATATAAACGGTACTGGTGTATAACATACAAATAAATTGATTTTTAAAAACACAGCAAAAATATTACCTATTTTGATTGGATACATCAAACGTTACTTATAAGTGTCATTTGTCAGTAAGTAACTGTCTCGAGAGCTTCGATGGATCATCTAGAACATTTTTGTCCAGCTCTTGTTTTGAGTCAACATCCACGGTATTTATATTACCCAACATCTTGTCAAATGCAAGCTATACACTGCATTGTATGGTAAACAATAATGACATCAAGGCAATGGTTTTTCACTCATTGCTTTTCTACAACCACCTTTGCCAATTGCTACAAAAAAATAATATATCAGTACCATCTCAGCAAGAGATTTACTACAGCAGAAGTCATTTCATACATCTTCTGAAAAGAACAAAAGTTAGGCAAGTGTTAAAGCACCATCACTAAGGAAGGGAGTAGTTGGCCAGGCTGATCTTACCTGAAAGGTCTGTCTCCTAGTGGTGAAGTCGCCGTGCTCCAGCTCTTTCGGTACTCTTCTCGTTCAGCTTTCTTTTTCCGAAGTGGAGCGGGTACATAGAAAGTCTGATTACTCTTGTTCGGGAGGTACTGGTTAAAAGGCACAGCTGATTTAGGTTCACCGTGTGAGGTCCTCCTCGCCAACATATCATCTTTTTTCACATCTGGCATCTTTCTGTGTGGCAGGTCAGTTTCCGAGTCACTTCCTCTCCCTAGTGAGGAAGGAGAAAAAAAAAATCCCACTTCTTTTCACTTTCATCCAGGTTTTGGGGTTTTTTTTATGTTTGTTTGGGGTTGTTTTTTTTTTTAAATTATAAATCAGAGAAGACAAAAAATTACAGAGCACAAAAAATTACATTTAGCATGTGAGCACCAAAAATTGAAGCCACTTTTACCTGCATTTATATTTTAAAATCAGTCACTGAAGGTAGTAGTCATATTATCTACACAGGCAGTAAACAGTTTGTTCCATCAACCCTTATTTTCTACCCCTGAAAAATATCGCCTTCAGTCACAGGCCACAGGAATCTGTGGGTGTTTCTACAGACACAGACTAAATGGCACTTTGAATGCAGACAGCTTCAGCTTTGATCGAAATCTAAGAGCAAGCATCAGCTGCTATAAACCAGAAGACTCAGACGGTCTCTCTCCAGTCTCACCAGTTGCCTGGTCAATCAGTCCAGTACACTGCAAAACAGAGGGAGAGACTTGATCCTCAGATGGAAAAGGGCAAGGAGAGAGGGAAGGGATCTCAGGATTTAGAGGTTAGATCAGTACAGCAAAGACTGAAGAATACTTGTTGGGAAAGAAAAGAAATAAGGTGAGTGAGAAAAATTAAGTTACATAGAATAAGATGGGAGATAAAGAGAACTGAGTGATTACTTTATTCTGTTCAAATGAACAAAGCTTCCTGATACTTACAACCCATTCAGAAAAACATATTCACAGAAACTCAGGCAAGACTTTTCCAACTTGAAAACAGAACTCCCAAATGGCAGGACAAATACCTTAATGACCATTTGCAATGGAACTGCCCTCATAGCCCTTTTGGAAGTCACTTCATAGACATTCACGAGATTCCCTGCACCATCATGAGCCTTTTTAAGTAACTGACCAAGAAGTTATGTAAATAGTTCTCTCCCAGCAGTGTAACATCACCGCAGCCTCGGGTTTGAAGAATGAAAGGGAGCACATCCAGCCATTTCTCCCACCATTTCCTCCCAGCTTTGGAGCGTTGGATCTCTCTGGCCCTTGGTCCCTTTGTAACACTTGCCTATGCAATAGCTGTTCCTGTCTCTAGGGTGAGGGGAAGCCACCCAGGTTGTGTCCTCTTGCTAATTCACCATGCTAGTAAATTACTGGCTAATTCACTGAGCTACCTAATGAACAACTGAAAACAATGAAGTCATAAAAATCACAAGTAGCTTGTGGATAATTCAAAGCGAGGGGAGGAAAAGAGGTCTAAATATGCTAGGAATGTTATTTGCAAAGAGCTTTTGCAGCAGATTGAGTTATTCAATGTTTGATTGGAAGGAGATGAAGAAGAGTGAAAGGGAACAGTAAGAAAAGACAAGACAATGGAAATGAGCTAGTTAGACAAAAATCACGTTGCACTTTTTGACAGTAATCTTTTGCTTGAACAATTTTGGTTAAGAGCACATGATAGCAAGGACCATGATTGGTAACCTGAGTCTATGTCTAAACAAAAGTGGAGACACGACCGCAGAACCGTGGGTGTCTGAGGACAGCTGAGGACTGAAGAGCTGTAACATCATTAGACTTAGCAGTGCCACAGAGGAGCTAAAAGAAAATTAAAAGATCCCTTACTGTTCTTTGCTATTCTGTTTGCTCTTGACTTTGTTCTGGTGTTTATTTTTGTATCACATGAAAACCAGTCTTGAACTGGCAGACAGAAATGCTGGAATAGATAACCACAGTAGCACAGGGATTAGAACAGATTCCTCCCCCTCATTACTGATGTGCCTTCCAGCATCCCCAAGTCGAGTACTTCAAAGACAAACAGCTTCTTTAATTATTCATATTTTATGTGTGAAATTATTTTCAGCTCAAATTTGAAAAAAAAAAAGCACTTGAAGCCAAAGCACCAACTGGAAGATGGAGCCGTGCTCTACATTTATAACCTTAGCTTTGTTGCTCTGCATTTCCCAGTAGGAGAAGCAGCAGCCAGTTTCCACAACCCGTAACAAGCAGTTATACACCAGACACGCACAGAGCCTTCATACAGGGATGCATGCACAACTGCCGGCCAAGCAGAGGATTTCATTCATTCCGGAGAACACGAGCAACTCTACGGGCAGGTCAGTCTGCAACTCCCCTGTGTTTTAAACAAGCTGTTCTGCTCTACCACTGGTTTTGTTTCCTTTTTGCCAAGGGACAGGGTCCATATAGGACACCAGAGCAGTTCCTAAACAGTGCAGCTTAATCACAGATGGCATTTGTGAAGGGAGTACTACTTACTGTTTCCACCTAAACTAATCATCACCTTCGGATCACTTAAATGATCTTCACTCATCCTTTTTTTTTTTCTGAGAGTGGAAGGAATTATAGTTTTATTTCGCTATCATTTTATTGAGTTTGTAAAGCTTCTATCTAAACGGAGACAGAAGTAATGCAAGAAGAATCTTTTCCTCCATCCAGCTTTACATAAACATTATTTCTATCAGACACTACATGCAGCTGAGTGAAACACTGGCCTGCTGGGGCCACAGGACGAGGTTCGAAAGAAAAGAGGTCAGCCAAGCTACGCCTCACCTGCAACTCTTGGAGGAGACAGCTGTGAAGTTATGGCAGGAGCAAGCAGGGAAAATGGGACATACTAGAAAGGGCCATCTGGACAAGTCATACGTGTGCACACAGCATCTACGTGTACCATGGGTCTGGATACAGTTAAAGACTAATTTTTAAGAACAAGCTTTGTATGTTTGCATCTTATTCTGCGTTACGAACTCAAGAATGTGACAAGACAGAATGTCTTAGCTGTGGCAAATAAACAACAAAACCTTACTAAAATCTGCTAATACAGCAGAAGTTGATAGGAAGCAGCTACAGGACATATGTAACTGGCTGCCCACCAGCTCCAACTAGGCAGGGACACCGGACACTCCTTGAGCACTCAGGACGGAACAACACATCTTGGTTAGGACATGTGAGGTGTTCCTGTTTGCCAACACCACACTTCTGTCTCATTTGGGGAGGCAGAAAAATCTTTTATGTGGAGACTGTGCGGTGTCCAGTGTCTGAGGGGGCATGAGGCTGTTTCAGGGAATCAGCCCCAGTAGCTGGTTCTGGATGGTCAACCAGCAACAGCCCCAATTCCACTCAAAACAGTGGAGCAGATCTTAGCCCTGCTTTCCCCACGGCTCTTTTGTAATTCAGCTGCAATACCAGCTCTCCGTGACAGCTTTTCAGTTTTAAGGAGTTCCCCATCACCTCAGGAAATCTCTCATGTGTCCGGTTATGATTAGCACCAGTTTCTTTCACACTGCCAAAATGATGGTATGAACATCTGGTTTCTACCAAAAAGTCTTTCTGGCCTTCCTTTTTTTTATTAAATAAATAACATTACTAAGTAGAAATGATTCATGTGTGGAACATAACTTCATCTGATGATGAAGTCTGACTGATTCATCTGTTCATTGGGAATGTAACTGCGCAGGGGGAGCCTCAATCAAGCATCCTTTTGTTCTGAACCAGAACCCTGCTCACAACAGGTAACCTAAGTGCATGCTCCACACCAACCCCTAGCAAATCCTTCCTCATCCAGCTCGCTGTGTTTGCAAGCCTCTGGAAGCCCCTGGGAATCAGAGAAGAAAGGCAGAGAAGCAGCACCCCTTCTGTAAGCCTAGAGCGGCATGTCCTCACTCAAAGGTGTACAAAGATGACCACAGCTCTCATGCTGGGAGCTATTAATTTACCCAATTTTCTACATACCATGAAAAAAAAATAAGGCATTTGGTCAGATGTCGTACATCAGACTTCAAAATTCTGTCAAGTATCAGACATTGCCAAGGTATTTCTACGTCATCTACCTGCCTAGGGTTTACTTAGGCAGCACTTTATTCACTTCAATATTTCCCTTGTTCCTGCGCTTTTATTTCTTGCTCCAGCCTAGTTTATAAGTTAAAATGAGTCTGCATAACATCCCCTTACACCATAACCCAGAAAAGCACTCTCCCCATCATAAAATTACACTGGAATGATGTAACTCATTTTCCAACGCTACGCTACCCTGACTGAGACAGACTTCAAGTTGTTGGCAGAGTCATCTAAACTCCAGGCAGCACAAATCAGCATTCACAGAGAAGTTCTCCCACTGGATTAGCACGATTCAGAGGCTGTGTCCAGCTTCCAAATGGCACATTTGCTCCCAAAATGTTGCTTCCATGTCACAGTGTTATGCATGTGCTCCACTGTGACAGGTACTTACCATCACTGCTCCCTCTGAGCACTACATCTGGAGATGGTGTCTGCTGCGAGCGGGAGCCAAAGGAGTCCAGACTGTCAAAGGAATCATCTCTGCCGTGGCGAGGCGGGGAGAGGGAATCGCTGCGCTCAGAGTCCCAGCAGTCTATATAGCCGCTGTCACGAATGCTGCGCTTCGGGCTCTCAATATCCTCCGTTTCCTACATGGAAGTACAGCAGGTACCTCTTCATAAAGAAGCCACTGACATACCCGTGAGATCCATTACACAGCAGGCAACCAAGCATCTTCCCAAACACCAAAAATCTCCTCCCCCAAAAACGGTTACCTTCTTTTCTGCCCCTTCTCCCCTTCAAAGCAAAAGTGCAAGCTTGCAATAAACCACAATTTTATGCTGATTAAGAGGAAACCCCGCTCATTAGATTAGTACGATCAACTGAGAAAAAGTTGCAACAGGCAAGTTAATAAACCGATCAAAACCGAAAGGAACCTGAAACTTGACTTGTCGTCCATAGTCCATAGCACAGGCAAAGGCACTACAATTTTAACATCGTGTCTGCGTCAGGTTTAAGTCTGCTGCTTTCCAAAAGATCCCCCCCTTCCCCTGCCCATCTATTGTATCTGGCCGGGACATCAGCAGACAGCATTTGTTGTTGCTGCTTCAGCTCGGCAAAATAATGAAGCAGTGTGCGCCAGCCTCCCTCTACCTTGAAGAGAAATTCCTGTTATGAAAGAGGGATGTCTTTCTGAAGCAATCAGCAATGAAAAATATGCAAAATGCTTTTCCTGATGCCTCAGAAGAATTCAGTTGTGCTCTTTACTCTTTGCCAGCTCCTGGCTCTGGGGGATATGAAAGCACTTGTAGCTGACCCACATGTTCAGAGCAGGGAGAACAATGGTTGTCTTTGACAGCCCTGTGATTATAAATTCTTTCCAGTGCAAGCAGCACATACTAAAACACTGAAACTCCAGCAGAGGAAAAGGTCAATAGAAGCCATCCTCACCCTTGCATTATAATAAATCCCTTGTTTTAGAGACCGTCTTAACATTAATTACAATCGCACAAGCTGAGAAAAAACAAAAATAACTACTTTTATGCAAAGATAAATCTGTTTTTTTCTCCCCCGACAGTAAGTAAAGTCAGAGATGTGGGTGCCATTATCAGACTGACATTTTGCGACCCAAAGAGGTTGGAATGTGATTTTTTTTTTCTTTTTTTTTTTTCCCCAGAAGCATTTGAATATTAATTCCTAATTAAGAAGCACCCCCTGCTTACCACTAGCTGGAGCACAATGGCTATGTTGAGCACAGCTCCCACTGTCCTTGACTGCTAAGGTTTTGCCCGTTACTAATATCGCCAATGAGAAAATCAATCAAGCACATCACAGTGCACCATGGCAGGTCACCTCTGCAAGAAAGCAGGTTTGCTGGAGAAGTGATGGAGGGAGGAGAGCCCTGCAGGAACACACCAAAGCTTCTGTGCTGGAAAAGAGGAAGGCTCGAAGCGAGACAGGGAGATCAGACCCAAGGTCCTGCAGACTTTTCAGGAAGAAGGCTTAATTAGTGCCACTCACTATTACGCTGCCAAAATACCACATTAAGGGCAGCGGCAAAGGTCCCCTAAGGCCAAGTTAAACTGTGGTAATGTCAGTAAGTAACTCGCTGCAAACTTTAGAAAGTTTTTTCTAAAAACAAATAAAATTAATCTAACAAAGTAGTAATTGGATCCTATGTAATTTCCTTCCACAGTCCTGCCTAGTGAACTAAAATCCTGATAGGAACACTAGACAACAAAAGATCTATCTCCCTGAAATCTGCATGAGTTACACCCAAGAACAAATCTAAAAGTCCTATCACAATCCCGTTTGTGACATGATCCAAAAATCTTTTTAAAACTCCAAATTCCCTAAATCCCCTCATCCCTTCATATCAATCAGCTATCCTCAATCTTCAGGCACACTTCCATTTTCCTAACTTACTGTATTTGAACGACACAGAACTGCTCAGCTGCTACGGGGACTTAAACTCAGGCAAAAAGCCCCATCCTGCGTTCGCTATCTCCCGGAGCCTGAAAACAGTCCAATTGTGAACTAATGAGTTCTGCAGACCCTACTTTCAAAGGCCTGTTGATGTTAGTTTTGCATGCCGCTCACCAGGAATTAGGAGGCAGGCACCAGGACGGGATCCTAGATTTCTGTAAACACGTTCCTCACAGCCTTCCCCTTGGCAAAGCCACTCTCCCAGCCCAACGCCGTCTCACAGACGGGTACTTGTCCTGCTCCAAGCAAACGTCATCTCCCAAATGTTATCAATAGGAAAAAGAAAGTGGTTATCTGCGGGATTGATAACACCGTAACCCGACACACAACAGCACATTCGTCTTTTATACTAGCTAGTTAAAAATACAGTATGTCACTGAGCGGTAATAAAAGTGTGATTGCCAAATAAAAGATGCATTTCTCCAGGAAGTTCCACCCACTAAATATAATCAAAAAGCCATGGGCATTTTGTCATTGGGAATTTCCAGTTTAAAAGTCCAGAAGAATGCATAGCCAAAGAGTTAATAAAATTAAAAACAGAGTAGTATGAATAAAATTAGAAATGAATAGCCCTTTCAGTATGAGAAGTAGAAAAAGATGAGTCTGAGACAACTTACATCCGAGCTGTCTTTTGATTTGCTAATTAAAAAAGGAGGGCAGAGAAGACTTATAACAGAAGAACTAAACCAGACTGAATTTATGGCCAATTTAATTATTAAATTCTGTGGAAAAAAATGCCAGTAGAGAATGTGATAAAGTGTCTTTTCATCACTTGAGCTCGGCTATAAAGGACATCAGAGTGTTGCACAGCATGATTAACACGTTCTATTTTACTAGCAAATCCTCTTCAAATTCAGTAACAGACAAGCCCACAGTTGCCAACGGGAAATACTGCAGGGGTACAGGAGTAGGGAGGTGACCTTAAAATAAGTCGCCGGTGGCCCTTGTAACAGTACCACCTAAACAAGACTTTTCAGGACTGTAAAGTGCTCTGTTCTTACATTAAAGGAATATATAGCTTTCAAGCTTTTAGGAGATCTCTACTCCTCTTCCAGCTCCAACATCTGCAACAAATCAAGTCCCAGCTTCTTGCTTTTGTCCTCGACCTGCAGCGCTCTGCACTGCCCAGCCAAGCACTCCACGGTCATCAGCTCCCCAGAGAATGCTGCCTTTCAGCCCCAGCCCGCTTCATCCCACAAAAGGGCTCAACATGGGACCTCCAAAATGCTCTGATGGTTAGTTTGATGGGTAAACATCACCTGGAAGAAGAGAAGCCTCATGCTGTGAGATTAAACGTTAAAAAATAAACCATGGTACCATGGAGCACTAACATTCTAACAGCCTGCACTTTGGCAATTTTTCTGTGTTAGCTCCTTTGTCCATCTTTGTTTCACCTTTCAGACTCTCTGGAGTGGGGAGTGTTCCTTCACTGCATCTTGTATTTGGAAACAACTCAAGAATTAACTTAATTTCTGTATTGCTTGGTCTCAGTCACATCACTCAGGAGTAGCAAAGTCCCAAGCGACTAGAGCAGGTCATTTCAAGTGAAGACCAAAATAAACCTCTACAGAAAAGCAGGATGTTTTCTTTTCCTCTCCATTTCCACCTGCTTGTTCACAGGAACTGGGCTCACAAAGAGGGATTTTACCCATCTAGTTAAAGCTCTCTGGTCACACTGGGGTGTAGGAACTGCTGTCAGTCAGCCAGATACTTCAGCAGCAATCCAGTGCCGGCCCTTTGAGATCCCAGAATGAAGAACTCCAGCTGGTGTTGATGCAGTAGCACAAAGCTCAAGGAGAGCAAAGAGTCTCCCATGGTGCCCAAACCTTACTGCCTGTGGTGACTTGGCCATTACATGAAATGGGGAGGGAGTA
Organism: Numenius arquata; assembly: GCF_964106895.1. Classification (NCBI taxonomy): domain Eukaryota; kingdom Metazoa; phylum Chordata; class Aves; order Charadriiformes; family Scolopacidae; genus Numenius; species Numenius arquata. The sequence continues at coordinate 42,461,264 of NC_133585.1, read as the reverse complement.
GCAGGCACGAAGCTCTCTGTGGGCTGGAGAACATATCTGCATGGACGTTCGTGAGCAGTATGTACAACACATGCAATGCTAGCACCAGGTGCTGCCAGCTTCTTACATGCCTGCTCCTTGCCCCTTCCATCCCCAGTAAATGCATGCTTGCACATCAATGTTAACCATTACTGAGGTTAAGTGTCTCATGTCAAGGTCCAGGGCATGCTGTAGCGCTCAACCAAAAGTCCCCAAACCACCCTACAGCAATCACAAGTTTTCCTTTCCAACAGAACTCAGCCCATCATAAACCACCAAATATGACTGCAGCCAGAATTCAGAACTTGGCAAAACACAGATTGATCATAACTATGCCCTTGGTGAAATATAATCTACTCTTCAGCTTTATTTAGATACTTTGGTTTGATGTTTTATGTTGCAACTTAAAAACAAAAGAGCTGCCCATGAGACTGAATGTTTTAAAGAAGGAAAACTCTGCTGCTGTGAGTTCTGCCAGCCTACTTTTGAGTCTCAGCTCTTCTAGCTGAAACTCTGTGTCATAAATGAAAATAATTCAAACCAAAATCTATAGAAATGAAGATGACAGAGCCATGTGACAGTTCTAAAGCCCAGTTTGACATCACGTGCTACATCATTGATATCACCACAAAGCTGGCTGTCAAAGTTGTGTTCATGGCTTGGTAGAGTCAGAAACATTTTTGAAGGTGGTAGGGGTTTACTAAGTAATTTGTACTCCATCTCCCTACTTCTTTCATATTTAGCAACAAACAGGTTACTTATGGGAGTAATAATTCAAATGAAATTTTCATTCCCAAAACATAACAAAAAGATACCTTTCTCATTTGTGCCAGCAAACCTTCAAACTCCTTCAGGTTCAGGGTTGATCCACTATATGACGTGCAGCTGTTTGCCGCTTTCCCTAGCCAATAAATGGTGACTAATACCTGCAGAAGTTAATAAGAATTAATTGAAGCCATCCACACAGTTACTTAGTTAAATTTACTTCCCCTTCAGCATATTTCATTTATTCTAAACTGCACAGCAGCACAAGGTTTTGTTACAAATCACAATTGAAAGGGAAGTGTCTGACAGTGGTTAAACATAAATACATTGGGCAACTATCAAAATTTAAACAGTTCTACAGGTATATAACTTAACACATTACCTTCCTGGTATTTTTATAAAAATAAAGTCCAAAACTGTCATGTCTGCCCAGAAGATAAACAGCAAAAATAAATCTGAATAGAAAAACTAGGTGAGATATTTGAAATAGTCTAGAAGACGCACTTATATCTGTTTGTAAATCCAATAGGAAAAAAAATCCTTAAAGAGTACTAATAGTAGTGATCATTAGTTAAAACTGATAAGACTAATGGAATAAATAAAACACCTGAAATGTGTGCCTGCCTATTTCAAGGACAGAAAAGGTAGTTCCATTTTTAATCATCTTAATGTAATTAACCAGATGACAAGGGAACAGTTACTTCCAGCCTTCTGCTACCTTAAGAAAAGCTTAGCCCAAGACTAACCAGAAGCTATGAGCATCAGGTTGTTTCTTTCAGACTAAAGCGGAAAGAGTTAGTGGTTTCATTCAAGTTCTGACCTGATGTCTCTCTGTAACTCAAAAGTCACTTCAAAACTAGTGTGGAAAAAAAGGCAAGAATTGCTCCTGCAAATGTTTATATGCCCTCTCACTCCTTTGGGTAGCAAAGAAATCTGATCTGATGCTGCTTGTGCTGCGCTTGTTTTAGGAAAGGAGAAATTAAGATGCTCAGGACGGTCAAATCCAACACCTCCAAAAACACTGATATTTATATCATGGAGGGAAAGCAACAGCTCTTCCCTGCACCCACATATATCTCCACTTAAAGCAATGTCTGTAATGGTACCTGCACAGCAGCAATTTGGACTGGAAACTGATCGTCAAAGGCAGTTCAGTTCAGTGTTTTGCACTAGTTAAAAATGCCAAACCATCACATCAGAACTTAGGGCTTTTTCTCATTCGATGCTCATTACATCTACATATTTTGTGACATTGCAAAGGACTTAACAGCAGAACAAACAGGAAATCTTTTGACGTGGAAAAGATGTGCAACCAATATAAAGAATAGTTGCCATTAACTGTCTCAAAAAGGTTAAATAAACTGAAATATAGCATTTAATGTTTTTATGGGATAAGGCCATGTAATTCATATTACATAGTAAACTAAAGAAAACTGGACTAGGAGAAATCCCAAGGAGGTGTCAGTGACAGACATCTCTGTCAAACTCTTTTTCCCTAAAACACACACCCACATTCCCTCAGTGCTTCCTCCTCAGTCACACGTCAGACTTCTGATTAGCCTTTTCTCATCAACTTTCTCTAACATCCCCATTTTTCATTTAAGTGTGATGTCTGAAATCACACACAGCACTTCAGCTGAGGCCCTGCCAGAAAAGGATATCGCATGTGTCATACAGATCCCTTGTTTAAAAACAACCATAGTGCATAATGTAAAGTATATTCTATTTTATATTTAAATATAGTTTATATTTCCCTTTAGTTTATAAATAATATACATGCCATTAAATAACCAAATAACATTTTTAATGAGTTCAGAATTTTTTCCCTTGTTTTTAAAATAACATCCAAATTGATACTACTGTGCTGAGGGAAAGGAGGTCGATTTGCCAATATTGATTTTTTTGTCTTGAAACAACCCTTATCTGAGCTATTTTCCTTCAACCAGCACTACTCAACAAATTTATGTAAGAAATTCTTACAGTACATGTTCTCAAGTTAAGTGAAAACACTTGCAAATACAGTATTCCTAGCAACCAGGAAAGTGTTCAATTCATTTTGCCATTCAGTTCTCTGATGATGGTTTGTGGTATTTTTATTTATTTCTGCTAGCACTTGATCACTTTCTCTCTTCTTCCTTTATTTATCCACTTTTTTTTTTTTTTTCCTCCAAATAATGTCACATTTGCAAGCAATTCTGACTGGCTGCCAGCCGAGTTTACAGGATCATGCACCTGGGAAAGCATATATTGCCTACAAGCACATTGTAGGAGGATACTTTTGAAACTTTACCTTTAAAACAATACATCTGTACAAAGATATTTAGCCAGTGCCCACAAGGATGCTAAAATGCCAAAGCTGAACTCCTTCCCTGCAACTTTGTGTGCTGGATGCAGAAGATATTACTCTAATGACGACAGGAAAGCCAGGATAAATTTTTTTTTTTAAATGTTTTCGGGTTTTTTTATTTATTTTTTTACCTGCAGTCATGATTACTGGCTTGCAAAGTTATTAGGAAAAGGTCTTGGCATTTCATAGCAGTTTACAGGGATGTGAGCCAAATATAAATTGACTTTATAGCAGTCCACAGTTGACTAAAGGACAGACAGCTTGCTAGGCTTTAGGATAACAACTAATTCTGAGAACAGCAAAGTTTAGCCATTTTATTTTCTACTTAATTACAGGATCTGTTATCATTGCTATTAGTTTAAATCAAGAAGAAATTAAAGTTAAATGTAATCTGTCTTTCTGGGAAAACACTCTCATTTATTTGAAGAATAAAGAGAAGCTAGCAAATCTGACAGTAAAGACTCACATCCAGATGTAAGGATCATTCTGCTTCATTTTAAATACTTTGTGCAAATTTACTTTATGTCTATATATTCATGAAAGGCTACAAAAGTGTAGCTTCATGGGTGAGTCAGACCATTCTCAGTGAAAACCATGACGGGCAGCACAGAGATCACATTCTTTATCCCTTAATTAAGCAGAGACAAACATTCTCCATTGTATATCTATCCTAAGGCTGCTTTGCCATAGCAGCTCCACTGAAGTTTGCAGCAGAACCTGGTTAGGTTTGTATTCAGAAGAACTTTTCAGCAATACTCATCTGAACTAAGTTTTTACGGACATAATTCTTGCTCAAGCCAAGTACAGGAATAACCAGACAAAAAATAATAGTAATACTCCAAATCATGTACTTACATTTTTCAGCTTCCTACTATAGTCAATGTTCCTGGTTGCACACACACGCACACATAAAAAAAGAGGAGAAAAAAATAATCAGAAAGCAGACACACTTTCCAAGAGCGTGTATGCAGCAGATCACGTTTTTTTTCCCTAACAAAAGCCTGCCGAATGCTTCTGCTGGCTGGAAACACATGAAAGCTAAGAAGATGTAGTTCACACATTCATTTATTCATAACGTGGGAGTATTTTGTCACCATTACTTCAATCATTAAATTAGAATTCTGGAAGTACAAAAAGAAAATGTGTTTATAATGGTCCCACAGTAAAGTAGGACAGTGCCAAGAATATTTCTTTTAAAGAGTGTTGCCGATTTCTTCAAAACAGAAGACCAAAGTCCTCACTGCTAAAATGCATTCTGCAGTAATCCAACAGGCAGATTCTGCTCTGTGATAAATCATGTAACCCACACGGATTCTGGAAGCAACTGAACATACATAGGAGATGGAGGAAATCATCACCAAGCATTAAGGAAACGGAGCAGGTGCTTTTGTAGAAACAAGCACCACAAAGAACAAAGTAGACGGGTGAAGCAACAAAGATCCTGCCACTTGCAACAGAACCCGCTGTGGAAAACGTATTTATTTTTTGAATGCGTACTCGAGCACTCAGACTGAACACTGGCATCCTTCTCAACTTAGTTTTTCACCAACGTTCAAAGGGTGGAAGTTTTATGTTAGAAAGAACAAAGCACAAAGTTTACACAAACATAAACAACATTTCAAAACTCAGCAAAGAAACCATTAAAAAAAGAATGGAGGAAACGTGTATCACATGTAGGTGCTGAAAAATAAATAAGCACTTCAGATTTAGTATAGAATGTCTCCTGATTATTTATAATTATTATTTATTGCCTTCTACTATAACAGTAAGTCCACTCCAGCATGAAAGGTTACCTGATAGACACAAAAATAAATGTACTTAAATCTGTGAGAACAACAAAGGCCTAAATATAGACAATGTTAAACCAAAGTATTTTTGATAACATCTGTTTTAAGCCAAAATTGTATCCACCAATACCCACATACTAAGAAAAATAAAGCAGTCCTAATTTTTTTCTTAATAAAATAGCAGTGGAAAAGAGTCTTGTTTAACAAGTCAAGAAGAAATTCTTTGCAGCATTAGCTCATAATTTTTATAAGCTCAATGTTCCAAAAAAAAAATAGATCTAATGCATACTTCAATTAACATCTACATAAAAAAAACGGTTAAAAATGTCATTATCTTAATCATGTGCAATAATGTCATATTCATCCTTTACTGCAGAACAAATACCATTTTTACCATGTTTAAAAAAAACCACCCAAAAGTCTTCAAAGAGGGAAAAGAAAAAAAAAAAATCATCTTCATGCTTTGGGAACTAGCTAGCAGAAGACAGTCTTGAACATATTTCTCTACAACAGTCATGGACTTGGCTTGTACACCTCAACTCAGTTACTCAGCGTGAACTTGGACAGTGCTAGAAAAACATTTGGCTCATTTCCACAGCTGCTTTCTCTGAAGAGTTGATGGGGGGAAAAAAAAAACTCTACGCCAGTGAGACACTTCACATCTATCTAGCATCACATTCAGCGGAGGGCCAAGCCAGCCCTGTGGAGTTTATCACTCCTGGTTGAACTTGCTCACGCGCTGGACAGCTCTCCTTGGAGCTCCACGCCAGTCCCAGCCTCCCAACCTGCCTCCTCCAAGGTACTCCACCATCCTCAATCCCAAAAGATCAAGCTTCTTACCAGAAAGACCCTTTCTCTTCAGTTTTATACAGAGATTAGGGTTTTATATGGAGATTAGGGACTGTTTTGTGACTCTCTCCAGCCACTCATTGTCATGAGTGGCTGGATGTTGTGATGAACCTCTTTCATCACAATATCATCATATTTAGGAGAAATACATTATACAGTCCCCTCTCACTGGTATGTAGAATCATAGAATGGTTTGGGTTGGAAGGGACCTTAAAGATCATCAAGTTCCAACCCCCCTGCCATGGGCAGGGACACCTCCCACTAGACCAGGTTGCTCAGAGCCCCATCCAGCCTGGCCTTGAACACCTCCAGGGATGGGGCCTCCACAACTTCTCTGGGCAACCTGTTCCAGTGTCTCACCACCCTCACAGTGAAAAATTTCTTCCTAAGATCTAATCTAAATCTCCCCTCTTTCAGTTTAAAACCATTACCCCTTGTCCTATTGCTCCACTCCCTGATAAAAGAGTCCATCCCCATCTCTCCTTTAGGTCCCTTTAGGTACTGGAAGGCTGTTGTAAGGTCTCCCCAGAGCCTTCTCCTCTCCAGGCTGAGCAACCCCAACTCCCTCAGCCTTTCCTCATAGCATAGGACAGGCTGGGAAAGTTGGGGTTGCTCAGCCTGGAGAAGAGAAGGCTGTACAGGTGAGAAGAACCTCATATTAGAGCCAGAAGCTTGGAAAGAAGCGAAAAGTGGGAGAGTATTCCTTAAAACTAGGAAAGCGGCCAATTGGATTTTCAGAACCTTTAAATTTTCCCAGACAGTGCTTGAACACCATGAAAACTTGCCCAGCTTCCACTGCCAGAAGGGAAAAAAAATAGAATGCCGCTGAAATTTAGTAAATTGTTTCCACATACTTTTCTAAAATGGATATGTCTGACCAGGATTTCATTAGTGATCTTTTTGGCCAAAACTTTTTGGCCAAATGAAATAAGGCCATTCAATCAACTCAGTGGTATTTGCTTGTCTGTAGGGTAATAACTTTTTAATATTACACACGATAGACCCAAAAATTTCAGGAAAACTTCTAAATAATAGCAATTACAAGTTTCATTAATTCTATGAAAATGCAGGGTGCTCTTGCTTTTGGGGGGTAGGGAGCTTGATTGCCAATAATATAAACAAGAGAAAAATACAGTTTGGCTGCTTCTGTTCCTCTAGTCCATGATGACAAAGTCTTCCCTGAAAGAGACAACAGTTTCCATTTAAGACCTCAATCTATGACTACGTGGACTTTGATTCAAGCTTGCCCTGTGTGGCCTTAAACAGTAATTCTTTCTGTGCCAGTTTCACACCTATATTTTAAATCACTTTGTGGGGTGAAATGCTGAAAATACTAGCACCGGAATCTAAGCACCTAGTACTCTTTGCAGTGAGTGACGTTCATATACCATGGCTAAAAAGTTGTTGATTAAAAGGAGATTTTTAAAAAATTACTTCACCCCCCACAAATCCCCATCAATTAGTTACTAAGGAAGGAGAACCTCTTAATGTGTGTGTGGTAATTTGTGTAGTAGCAGGTGTGTGGCTTTGGTTAAAAAGTATCTAAACTGTGGCATTTCCAGTTCACGCAGACATCCTCAGCCCAAATACCGTGTCCCAACTTACAGTTCTGGTTAGAAAATAAACAGACTGTGCTCACGTCTGCACCTTGTAGAGTCTGAGAGGCCTATAAATGGTCTATAATGCACCTTCAAAACAGTTTAATCTGAAATAACAGAGCTGTGATTTTTCCCCTCCCCCCAGCCTATATAGTTCATTAGTTGGACAGACAAAAAAGAATGCCATCAATTCAGACTCAGGAAAACCCCTAAGTCCCACAGAATCTCATTGCTTAACTAAAACAGTATTTTAAAAGAGCTGTGGTTGATCCTTCTGGGAACAATAACAGCCTTTAGAGAAAGTCTGTTGAAGGGAACAATGTATTCGTCCCAGCGCTGAAGGTTTCCCAAACCTCAGCTTCCCATTGCTTTATACAAATAACAATTCTATAGTCTTCTTGCTCATCCTTAAATATTTACTATTGCATCACATGCATCTGAGGTTGTAACATGCTAATCACAAACTGCAGTTGTACTTACTTGATGGCTACTCTGTTTGATGTGTCCTGCAGATCACCAGGATCAAAAAGTTGAGATTCTTTAAGTCCCAGCTCTTTGCAGCCTCTCAAGAATAAGATGATATTATCCTGAAACGAGGCAAAAAAATACTGTATTTTTAACTCTTCCTCATTGAAAAAAAATTATCCTACTGAACCAACCTCTCCCTGACTCAGTAACAGCGCACAGTTGTATAATTAGTTAAATGAAGAACCAAAGACATTTCCAGTCTCATAATTTAAGAAGTCAGTACATGTTTTGTTTGAAAACCACATAAATATTAAAGAAAACTTTTTACTTTTTTTTTAAATAATTTTAAATATTTAACTGCAACAAGCTTGTTGACTTTTCTCTTTCCAAACCCATATGTTGGCAACTTCTTTAACTGAAAAAGCCCTGCTAATTTCCCCACCTACTGCTGGAAGCTGCCAACACAGCTTCAGCATGTTATGAGGCAGAAAAGAAAAGGCTGGATTTCTGAAAGGAGCAGGAAGGGTATCATAGAATGGTTTGGGTTGGAAGGGACCTTGAAGATCATTGAGTTCCAACCCCCCCTGCCACGGACAGGGACACCTCCCACTAGACCCATCCAGCCTGGCCTTGAACACCTCCAGGGATGAGGCATCCACAGCTTCTCTGGGCAACCTGTTCCAGTGTCTCACCACCTTCACAGTAAAGAATTTCTTTTTCATAGCTAATCTAAATCTCTCCTCTTTCAGTTTAAAACCATACCCCTTGTCCTACCACTACATGCCCTTGTAAAAAGTCCCTCTCTAGCTTTCTCACAGGCCCCCTTTAAATACTGGAAGGCTGCTGTAAGTGTCCCCAAAGCCTTCTCTTCTCCAAGCTGAACAACCCCAACTCCCTCAATTCACAGGAGAGGTACTTCAGCTCTCTTTTTTGTGGCCATCCTCTGGATCTGCTCCAACAGGTCTATCCCCTTCTTATGTTGGGGGCTCCAAAGCCGGGCACAGTACTCCAGGCAGGGTCTCACCAGAGTGGAGTAGAGGGGCAGAATCACCTCTCTCAACCTGCTGGTCATGCTTGTTTTGATGCAGCCCATATGAAAGCCCACCACCATTTAAGCAAGCAGTCTGTTGAGAAAACATTTTTCATGTTGATACAAACAGGCCAGTTACTCCTAGCTGTCACAACTCTTGCCTCTACAACCTTAAACCATCCAGAAATGGATAATAAAATGCCTGAAGTTACACTTTATGTGACAACTGTCTGTAAGAAGAAACACCACCAGCTTTGTAACACTTTTTATGGAGGATTTACACTTTTCAGAGTGTGAAAAATAAAAATAAATAACTAAGATTAAGTGCAAACTGATACAAGCCTCTTTCAAACCAAATACGAGTGATGACACATGGGTTTGCACCAAGAGGATTAAATCTGTATGCGTGCATATACGCTTAACATATGTTTTACACTTACACATACGCATGAACACCACCCCCCTTTTATAGAACCATGTAGTTCTTATGCAGATAAATCTTGAAGATGAGTAGAGAACAAGTTTTTAGATATGTATGTTGCTAGATCAGCAACCGCAATGGTAGATATGGGGACAAGGAAGGACATAACATACAGCTTGATATTCTCTGAGGCCTCTCATCTTAATCCTCCAACTGGAGGTGAGCCGCCACGTGAAGAGTTAGAGGAGCAGGACCACAGCGTTGGGCAGAAACTTCCATTTTTGTAAAAACTGGGAGGCACTGAACACTGGGCAGTGTTCAGAGCGTGACAGAGCAGGATTCGGGAGCAGGGCTCTCCCCACATCTGCTCCCAGGCCTTTGTTTGGGTGGCACGGCCACAGCTCGGCGAGAGCAGCCCTGTTTATTCTGCCGGGGCACAGCCATCAGCATGCTAATCGCCACGGCGCTCTGCATGCCAACGCTCTCGCACACAAAGCTCGCTGTCACCAGCCACAACGCAAAAAAATACGGATTTGGAAATTTAGAGGAGTCCAAATCTCCCTTTCTTCCCTGGCTGAAACTTAACAGCTCTGGAGAGGAGCCAGGGGGAAAGGAACAGCAGTCGAGAGAGCAGAGAGCCATAACCCAGAGAGACAGCATCATTCATGACATGAAAAGATGCTTGTAAAATTCCCCATCTGGCTTACTGTTTGCATTATAATTTTTCCAACTGCATTGTGAATAACTCTTGTGTTTAGCCTTTGATGGAGGACAGTTCTGGTCACTTCCAAATGGTGGGTGGAGCAATGTGTAAATCTAATAAAAATGCAAAAGCATTTAAAAAAAAGTTCCTAACAATATTTCCTAACAAAAATATACAGGACACACAGGACTTAGTAACCTAATAGGTTTAGAAAACAATCAAAGGAGGGGGAACTCCGGGAATAACTAATTGCACCCATCTTTATGCCAAAAGTTCACATCTAAGTTATGATAAGTAGTAACAAAAATATCAGCCATTTGGCAGCCATGTAGTTTGGAAAATCAGTTCTTCTGTTGATGAACAAATGCCCACTTCTCAAAAAAAAAAAACAAACAAAAAACAAAAAACCAGTGTCACCACCCTATGTCTGTTTTCATACATGCTTTTATTTTGATGGTCATCTTAAGAATAACGTTTGCCAACAGTCGCTAACACCATCACGCAAACAATTCCTCAGAAAGCTGGTATCTTACATGGACATAAATAACCATGAACAAGATGCAATCAGTCAGCACTGAAAGTTTCTGCTTCTGTTAACAATCTCATAGTTTTATTTCCCAATGGTCCAAAAAATGGCAATTTTTTTAAAAGGATTAAAGGAAAAAAAAAGGCCAACAGAGAAATTGTTTTCACATGACAGATATTCAGGTAAACCTGCCTAGGTTGCGTATCCCCATGGCAAAAATGTATCTCATTACTACGGCAAAACTAAACTTTTCCTGGTTTGCTTCATTGCAGTTGAAATTTGTATTTGTTGGTTCTTTTGAGACACTGGAGAACAACACTCCTAACCCACTAAAAGGAGAAAGGAGTCATATCATGAAGACCCAGCTTCCAGGAAAGCTTTCTCTCTGGATTACTACACCTTCCATTGACCAAGCCCTGGTTTCTTCAGTTCTCAGAAAATTTTGCTCAACTTTTTTGAAATTATAGTAACTTTTTTGAAATTATAGTTCCATATCAGTTAACTGTAACTACTCAATTTTTTTAGTCCCCTATTCTAAAGTGCGACTTCTTTGTTGCTGTTGAAGAAACTAAAAAAGAAAAAAAAAAAAAGTTTACAAGCAGCAACGTATATAAAACATCCTTACCTTAAATCAGGGACTAAACCCAGACACCTAACGTGCATGTCCAGCTCTTTACAACTTGGCAGAGTTAAATAGGTCATGCAAATGGGTCACACCGCAATGGCAAGGATCGCAGGGTGGCCAGCTGCCGTGCCCCAGCTTACAGGGCAGTATCTTTTACAGTGGTCTCGGAAGACACATGGCCAGAATTCAGTCCCTCCTGCAGCCCCTGCAAGGCGCTAACATACTATTACCTCAATACATTAAATGAAGATGATATTGCCTTTTCTCTGAGCTCGCTGCAGTCGCAGAGTTGGAGTAGATGGAGGATGGGTCAACTTGGTCAGCACATCATTTCCTACAGCCCCAGAGGACCTGCAACTGGCTCCTGCTGGCTCCTCTGGGTTTCAGCCCACACCGCTATTCAATCAAAAAAATCTTCTTCTGGCTTTTGTCCTTCCCCAGAGGAAGAAGGATCTTACAGGTTACGGTCTAAATTTCTTTTGCTAATTTTATCTATTTTTTAATCTATAAAAATGTTATATCTATAAAAATAGATATTTATAGATATCTATAGATCTATTATTGATAAATCTATAATCTATAGATATCTATAAAATTTTACCTATGCTTTATCTATAAAACGACATCAACTCTGAACAGGCTGCTCACAGAAGACAAACGCTTCAGTGTGGTGACAGACAGAGGACACAAGCACAGGATACACTGATAGCTCAAACCCCAACCCTTTTCTGCTTGCCTCAGCGGAGTCCTGACAGCGACTATTAGATCAGCACTATAATCCATGTCATTTACTTGTAAGTATTAGAAATGCAGAAGTCACTAACGTAAAGGTTTTGCTACGCTGAATTTCGCAGCAGAAAAACCAACCAACACACAAAACATTACAAACTCTCAGACAAAGCAAGAAGGTCCAGGGAGGAGCAGGGACGGACACACAGGGGTGCGGGACACTGACTCCCCGAGTCTGGAGTCAGAAGGATGGATGGGAAAGGAAGGGACTGTGAAGCTGCTCCTGCTCTCACAACCGCATTTCAACACCGTCACCTTTTCATCCTTTCTGGTGTGTAACCTGCACGACTCACCTCTACAACATCACTTTGCCAGGACAATCACCTGCAGGTAATGCAGAGGGAACAGGGAACGGGAGGCAGAGGGGTTACACCTCCATGAAGGCAGAAGGAGGGAAGGAGTTAAAAATAACACACTGCCCCTTTGTAAACATTTTTTTTTTTCTGTTTTTAAAAGAGTGATAACCCGTGTGCTATAAATATGAAAAAGTCTTCTCTATATAGCATTAAGTTATTTTCCTCACACATGAAGTGGAGCACAAAATCCTGACCCCTGTAAAAAAAAAAACCAAAACACCACAGAAATTGGCAGTTGTGCAGGACAGACACCCTGGAAAGCCACCGCAAACTCACACAGTAGCACTGCCAACACGCAAGACAGTTCAAGCTAGCGAGAATCAAATATTCACAGCAGGCAAATTCCCTCCATAGGATCTGCTGATCAGATGCAATGGCAAACAGCTTGAATTTGGCCCACTTCCATTCCTTTCATCTGCCACAATAGTATACAAAATATTCTCACTGTATCCACGCTGCAGATCAGACCCGCAGCTTATCGCTGTGGAACCATCATTTGTCAGATGTGCTACTGCATGGCCTGGGTGAGATACACAGATAAACTCGGGGAAAACAAAAGCAAGCCAAGCTATATGTCTGCACAGAACGCTGAATAAAATGCCAAGTGCATGCCACTTCTGCAAGTTGGAGATATTATTAGTTGCCAGTAGGACCGTGCTGTTTTGCAGGACAGCTGCAGACAAACAGGTGGCCTTTTTCATTTCTGGAATGCTGAAATTTTTCCCTGTTCCAGAATAAATTGAAAGATTTCTACATACATATATATATATATACACATTTTTCCAAATTGCTTTTCTAAGCAATTTCCAATACAGACTCTTAAAAGCCTTTTGTTTACTCCCAACAGTTCTTCCTATTTCCCTCATTTTGCCATTTTACAAAATTAGCAGTGATTATTTATTTATATAGAAGCAATGGATCTTGACAGATTCACGAGCAGACAGCAAGGAAACACTGAAATATTCGGTTCAAGTCTACCAGGAAAGAACTTTTATGAGAGAGGCTGGGAACCTTTCCTATATATATACACACACACAAACATATATGTATATATGTTTTACTATTTATCCAATATGTTTCACTATATATACATTTTACTATACATATAATGTTTTACTGTTTATACAGTTTGCTTCACTGTATATGCAGTAAAACTATACATTCACAAAACACTGTTTTCCGTGGAAGATTCCAAAGCAGTAGATTCGGAAGGAACTCGATCGTAGTCAGGACACATTCACTCAGAAACTTCGGATGCGTGGGAAGATGAGGGATGCCGGCACACCAGAAGGGAAGGCAAGCCCCACTCCAGAGCAGCAAGGGGGGGACACGTTACCTGCACCCCAAAGGGATTCTGGCACACAGCAGCCTCACCTAGTCAAAATCCATCGCCAGACGGGGAAAAACAGAAAGAGAGCGACGCGGGGAGGGAAAGCAGGACTTACCAGCCCGTCAGCCCGAGCCGATCCGCGCCTTCCGAAGCGCCCCCGCCGGCGGAGCGGCAGGACCGACAGCCGGCCACAGCCGCACCGCTGCCGCCGGCGGGGGCTGCAACCCCCCAACTCCTCCCACCGCTCCCCACCCCCCCCCCCCCGGGGGCTGCAGAGCGGCCCCGACACCCCCCCACTGAGCCTGACAGGCGGCGGGGCTGCCCACGGCGGCGGGCTCCGCTCCCCCCGCCGAGGAGCGCTGCCCGACGGCCGGCAGAAAGCAGCAGAAGGGCAGAGGAGGAGAAGGGACGGCGTTCAGAGGGACCTGGACAGGCTTGCGAGGTGGGCCCATGCCAACCTCGTGAAGTTCAACCAGGCCAAGTGCAAGGTCCTGCACCTGGGTCGAGGCAGTCCCAAGCCCAAACACGGGCTGGGTGGAGGATGGATTGAGAGCAGCCCTGAGGAGGAGGACTCGGGAGTGCTGGTGAATGAGAAGCTCAACATGAGCCGGCAATCACGGAATCAGGGAATTGTTGGAGGTGGAAGGGATCTTCTAGAGATCGTCTAGTCCAACTCCCCTGCCAAAGCAGGATTGCCCAGAGCACATCAGTCAGGACTGCATCCAGGCGGGTCTTGAAAATCTCCAAAGAAGGGGACTCCACAACCTCCCTGGGCAGCCTGTTCCAGGGCTCTGTCACCCTCACCGTGAAGAAGTTTTTTCTCATATTTGAGTGGAACTTCCTATGTTCCAGCTGTGTTCCAGAAAGCCAACTGCACCCTGGACTGCATCAAAAGCAGTGTGGCCAACAGTGCGAGGGAGGTGATTCTGCCCCCTCTGCTCTGGTAAGACCCCACCTGGAGTACTGCATCCAGCTTTGGAGTCCTCAGCACAGGCGCGAGTCCAGAGGAGGGCCACAAAGATGATCAGAGGGCTGGAGCACACCTCCTGTGAGGACAGGCTGAGAAAGTTGGCATTGTTCAGCCTGGAGAAGAGAAGGCTCCGGGAAGACCTCACAGCAACCTTCCAGTACCTAAAGGGGGCCTACAGGAAAGATGGGGAGGGACTCATTATCAGGGAGTGGAGCAGTAGGATGAGGGGTAACAGTTTTAAACTGAAAGAGAGGAGATTTAGATTAGATCTTAGGAAGAAATTTTTCACTGTGAGGGTGGTGAGACACTGGAACAGGTTGCCCAGAGAAGCTGTGGATGCCCCATCCCTGGAGTGTTCAAGGCGAGGCTGGATGGGGCTTTGAGTGACCCAGTCTAGTGGGAGGTGTCCCTGCCCATGGCAGGGGGGTTGAACTAGATGATATTCAAGGTCCCTTCCAACTCTAACCATTCTATGATTCCAAAAATTATCACCACGTGCAGAATCATGTGAGCCCCAAAGGTAAAATATAGGTCCAAAGAATAGATACAGCGATGATTAGATTAAAACAGCAGGAATAACACACCGGCAGGAGATGAGACTGCACCACTCCGAAGGCAGGGCTGGCTGCAGGAATAGCAGGGAGAAGGGCCAGGCTTGCCAGGGGCACCAGCAGGCCAGAAAGCCTGATAAGCAGCCCCTTCAAGAGTTCAGTAGAGAAGACAGTGGAGTCTGCCTTTGCAAAGAAAGCCAAGCCTTTTTCTACTTCTTTTTGGGCAATCAACCAGGAGGAGATGTGTGTCCTCAAACAACAGCCCTGGTGCCTTAACAAAAAGGCAAGAAACACCCTAAAAACTCTGTGAAGAAAATGGGTCTGTTGGGAGCACACTGCAACTACACAAAACATACCAGAAACCCAAAACATGCCTCTAAGCAATCTTCAGATACTATCTAAGATATTGTATGTGCCAGAAAATGTTCAGTACCAGACCTCCAAGATCTAGCTGGAAGTGCCAAATTCCTACCAAGGTGCTTAGATCCTGCTGCTTCCAGCCAAGCTTACTAGGCCGGAAAATTGTAAGTGCCTAGAGCAAGAAGATACTTTGACACCACTACTTTGGTATTATAAAACTCATCCTGTGTGAAGGGAAAGCTGGGCAAAGGAAAGAACATACTCCCATTTATCTTTTCAGAGAGCTGCCTGCTCTTATAATTTTTGGCATCCAGCAAAATCTTTTGCTAATAGTTCCAATCATTAGTCTCATATAAAACATGAGCACATTCAATCTACACTAATAAACTGAAAATAAGCAACAACGAGAAATACCTCAAAATCACACCGTAAGAATTGATGGGGGGGCTCTAAAAAACAAGTCCAAAATAAATGGATGTGTTAAGTGTCACAAATTGTGAGTAAACTTGTCCTCCAGATATCAAATAGCACAATGTTTAAAATTAAAACCTTGCGATTCTTTGAGAAAATCAGAAGTACAGCAGCACTACTCAAGGAATTGTCTTTGACATTTTCCTAAATCTGTCCTTCACCATCAGATTATTTGCTTTTTAAGATCTTTGCCCTGTAACAAATTTTATTTATAAGCTTCCTATGCAATACAGTGTATTACTATCATTTGTATGATGGTTACAACTAAAATCCCCACACAGGAACGGCTGTATTGTATACAATGAAAGGCAAATGCAAGGAGCTCAGAATGTAAAATGGCTCTGCAGGTCCTGGGCAGGTAGTGAAAATTTCATGCTGGGTACAGAATGGATGATGTATCTTATTTCTGCAAAATTTTAAAATGAGCTTAAAATCCCCGCAGCATGGTATGATGTAAAAGGAGGGAAGAGATACCGTGGACAGGAAAGGAGAACAGGGAAAGAGAGAAGAAAATAATGGGAGGGGACCATATGAAAGAATATGAGCAAGAGCAGCCTTCAACTCAAGAGGCAAAAGAAACCACCGGGGGGTGGGAGGGGTGCACACAGCACGAGCACAAGGCTGACCCTATGACTTCACTAGTTAAGCAGGTCCTGATATTTCTCCTTGCTGCATCAGGTCATTATCCCCGAAGGCACAAACAAAACATTTAAACAAATGGGGGCTCAGTCAACATCCTTGTCTTTGGGGGAGAGCGCAATCAGATGATGTGCATTCCCTCAGATGCACCAAACCCAAGATACACCCAGAGTAAGATGGCTTTGTTTACAGCAACGAAGGCAGAACATAGGCAGGCAGGGAAAAAAGCCCAAAGCACTTTCAGGCTATTCATTGGCTCCGCTGGTGATGAAATCACAGCCAGATGTCAGCCAGATGTCAGCTGTCAACCAGTCTTAGAGAGAGGGTTCCTATCAGATGCCATATTCTATGGTAACAGCCATGGTATGGCCAAGGAGGACAGCAACATTTCCTTTCCATCCTGTCTCTGTAGCTTTTTAGTACCAGATGATAGCACTTGACTTGTGAGAGTTTGGGCCTCAGTTTCATGACTTCGTCTGTTACCCACTTTTCACATTTTTGATGAATAAAGCTCTCCAAGGACAGGATTAAAGTCAAGCTCATGTGCAGTGAAGTGCAGTCAAGCACTCTTAGAAGCTTCTGGGAATTCACCTTGCAAATCCAGAGTCAGACCGGCAAGAACACAAGGTGGACACGGGAGTCACCACCCAAAAAGCAAAACCTGGTTCCTCCTGTTGCATGGAAAGAACTGTTACTCACCTCACTCTGCCTTGCTGGTGGGTTATGATGTGGGCCAGTATAAAATGTAGCACGGAGTGGGTTGGGGAAAGAGCTACAAAAAGACATGAGAATGAAAGAACCATCACAACAGCAATGTTCGCAGTGCTATCAGAGCTCAGCATCTGTGGCATCTACCCCTTCTTAACCCATCCTCCTGGCAATAGTTGTGCTGTCTCTATCTGAAAGAGGGGAAAAAAAGGTCATGAAGACAAATTTGGCCTTTACTTGCACTCCCATGACGAGTGCTGGGAGTACGACTAACCTAAACACAGATTTCAAGGAACCCCGAAACCACAGTTAGTGCCACAATGCTTCCCTCAGGGCATCTTCTTGGGGAAACTGGACACTTTCCATTTTCAGCACATCCCTGTGGCTGCTGCCCCCACAACTGAGTTCCACAGCAAAACATGAAAATGGGCAAGAAATTCACAGCTAAGGAGAACATGCTGTTTTCTAAGTTCAGTTTATTTGTGTGTAATTATCAGGACATGATAAAGCATTAAGGAAAGTACATGGTCTGGCTACGGATTTAGAAGATCTCAAAGGCAGCCATCCCAAACAAACTGCCTGAAGTAAACAAAAAAATTCATAAAGTTTAAATCTAGAGTTATAAGTCATAAGAACTGCTACACCAGATACTGTGAAAACAAAACCAGTGTGGAAGGCAGGAGGGTCCAAGTAATGGGCCCACCAAAGAAACTAACCTGAGCTTTAAATACAGGACAGTACAGCTTTTGCTGGGTGTGCTGTTAAAGCTAATCAACCTGCATTCAAAAAAAAGGAAATTCGTAGCTCAGTAAAGTTCAACTACCTCCTGAGTGATATACCCAAAAAGCACAGCCCTGGGGTAATCCAAAGGAAGACTGCAAATAGCTTAAGCTTCGACACAAACAAGCCCCTCACCCGTTACGTACAGCCATCAACTACAACCAAACACTGTTGAATGAACCCTTGCCTTTCCTGAGTGCTGTCAGGGCAATCGTGTGTTAATCCATGGCACAACTGATGCTACTCAAAAGCTATTTATATATGTGTTCCTGTTAAGAAATTGTACTATGGTGGTAAAGATTACCTATGCAAAGCAAATCTACGTGTTAAAATTTATTCCTTGTTTTCCTTACTTATATTAGCAGGTTTACTAAAAGAGACTACCTTTTTTCACATACCCTGCCTCCCTTTCTCTGCCTACAGATTCCAAGCTTCATGGGATCCCTTTGATAACATTTGATATCTCAGGGCACTGTTACCCAATACCTGCTTTCTATATTTTGACTTGACTGTAGAGAAAATAACCTTGTTTTCCAGGAAGAGCCGTGTTGACTATTCAAGGGACCCAGCTCCAGAGAACTGTCAGATGCAACTTGCCACAGGACTTCTGGGAAGGAGTGGAGCTGGCAGAGAAGAAAATGACGAAAAATCCTGTGTATCATGAGCCTCTCCACCTGAAAAGGTGTGTCTGAGGGTCATTAATTACCTGACTAGCATAATCTATTATGAACCAATATAAGTAACGTAAAGCACAATCAGCGCACCTGCATGCACATTCACAGATGACTGTCTGAAAAAAATAGTGATCACTACAGACTGTTTCTAGTTTTCCTCTCTCAATACATCTAAAGCAGATGGCAAGGACAAAAAAACGTAACTGGAAATGAGCAATAATGAGATTTGTACTTGATGCTTTTCTGATACACGAGAACCTAATTATTCATAGACACAAAGCTGTATTGGAGTTCTAGCCTCAATTCTTACTTCCCCCAGGTCATTTATCAGCTCTCTTCCTACTCAGGCATTTGATTTCACTCAAGGTGTACAACTCCAGAAAATACAAGATTTTTATGAAAATATGTGCGTGATGAATCCCATTTGAAAATTTTTGCTGCATCCAGCTGTTTTGAACTAGCTGAGCACAAAACTTGAACATCTAAGGCCGGAAAACAGCTGAAATTTTGTATAATGTATTTTTAAGGCTTCAAACTGTAAAGATAAAAAAAAAAAGGTACCTAAAAATAAACTCAATTTGAAATGAAACCTCTGAAAGTGAATGTATGACCACCACCTGGCAGCCTCCTAACGCTTCTTCTAATTGCAGCAACTACTCGCTACTAACATGACTTTACTCTGTGCCCCTTTCTTTTATGTGGTACGTTGTCTTTTGCTTGGTGTATTAAGCAGAGCCATCTTCCATTTAAAGCAAACCAATACTAACAGTTGGCCAACGCTCAAGACTTCTCATGGCAAAGACGGCAATCTGCTCTGCAAGGGTCAGGATACTACACAGTCGGAGCTGCTGGAGGGCCTCTGCGTCCCAATGTCCAAGTTCAACTGCTGTAGGTGGGCCTCAAAAAGATGCAAGAAAGCTGCCTGTGGGGGCCGGGGGCCTGGCAGTAGCTGTTAAAATCAGACCAAATCTCTATTCCCCAAGGCAAACAGCAAAATAGTGAAACCGCCAAGGAGGACTCATTCCTGCTCAGTTCGTGACCTCCGCAAAAAAAGCAACAAATTCCATTTCTCCTTTCAAATTAAACATCTACTCTTTATTGCCAAGGAATATGTTTTAATAATCTGTGGTGTTCAAGGTTTGATAAACATCAGAAATCTCTTTGCTGCTGTTACATGATACCTGACATACATTTTTCCCCCACTCATAGCTTTGCATTTTCATACCAACATTACATAAAACATACTGGACTTCTTTCATGTACAGGTCGGGGTTTCCTTGCAAATACTTCTAAAATAAGCTGTTCAAGTCCAAAATACATTACATTTTTTTAATTCGCTTTTCGTACTGAGTGAAGTTCCAGTACGTTCCACTTGGAAAACCTACATTATTGTTTTTACTTCCAGTAAAAAAATAAAGAGACTACTTTCACGTCTAGATGTCTAGAATGATTTCAGTGAGGAAAAGGAAGGGAAGAAAATCAATAATTTTCAATTTGCTGCAACAGAAAAAACAGAATATATGTGCAAAAAGATGCTAAGTAAATCAATGCCCATTCTTAACTTTGCCCATATATAGTGTAACGGCTTAAATTACTAAATACCCCAACACCCAAACCACGTACCTGTTGTTTGTTTCTCAGATTTGAAAACATACATTTGGCATCTAGGTAGCATGGCCATAACTGACAATCATCCTGAACATCTCCAGTTTTGGAGTGGGTTTTATATGGTAAATATTCAAGGCAAGATGAGCTACCCAGTGGTGTGGCAGTGATTTCTTTTCCACCTCTTTTCAACCGTCAGTAAAAGCATTCACTAGATATAATTCAGGAATTGGCACAGTTATTCATAAAGTTATAGTAGCTGCAAACCTAGATGAACTATGCAGAACAGTCAACTTAAATTACTACTGTTCATCAAGTCTACAGAGGTCATGCAAATATGCCTTTGAAGGGCCATTTGGAAAGCAGGATTCATGGATTACATCTGGATGCCAGAGTCATTTGTAGTTGTGAAGACTAAGCTTTCGGGAGGAATAAAAAGTAGTACAGTAATATACTGTGTTTAAGAAGCAGAATTTCCTCAAATTAATGGGAATAAAATCTATGATTAAAACAAGAGGGAAAGGAAGGAACTCTTCTTTAATACAGTGTATTCCTATTGCAAGGCTTTCCCCCAGCTCTTTCACAATGTCTCGTTTCTGGTTCCTTTGGGCAGCAGAACAGAGGACAGAAAAGGATCTCTCCTCCTACAGGTCAGATATTCCTGCTCTTCCATTTACTGTCAACACACTAGAGGTGTACTTGAGGCATATTTCTGTGACATCCTCTCTCCAAGAGGAATGCTCAAAGCAACAAGGGTAGGAAGATGAATCATGCATCACACGAAGTCTTAAGAACTGCAACTAAGGGGTGGAGATGACAGAAACAGCTTGTCACGTTTACTGGTGGAAGGAAAAGAAAGGGAAAACAAATCAGCTATCACTGCTAATTTATTCCTAAAATTTCAGTTTATACCCTACATTCTGTCCTAACTAGACCTGAGATCATCTTTTGTTTGTAGAGGAAAACAGCTTACCTGGGTATAACCAGTGGCTCCTGCTCAGACCACTCACAAGTAAGGCCAGCAAAGATGTTCATGCACCCTCAAACAACAAGCCTCCAACTCCTCACCTGCTACTTCTGAAAACCTTTGCAATTTAAAGCCACATTATATAGATTGAGGTAAAACTTAGCTGACCGGAGTGTATAAAGGAAAAGGGTAAATTTAAAGCAAATATGATGGTTTTCCTTTCCTCAACAGAGGGACTCAGGAGTTCAGTTGGTCGATCGGAGATACGTGTATCTAGACTGCAGAACCAGTAGAGTCCAGCAAGATCGTTAGGCCAGGCTTCACGGGCCATGAAAGCAGCTGTACTGGCTCCAGAGCCAACAAGAAGCCATCAGCAATTTAGCTGATTTAAAGCACTGCAGAGCCCCAGTCCCTGGCCAGCTCACACGGCTCCAAACCACTCCTGCAGACGCAGATTTCTGGAGAACGCAAACGTTACACATGGCTACCCAAAATCAGTGCCGGGCCAGCGGGATGTACTGGCTTTGGCAAGCACCTCTACACTGCCCTTCCTAGCGACTGGGGAATATTCATCAGGCACAGCACTGCCTTGCTTGGATGCATGTGACGTCTGAAAAACAAAGTTAAAAGTTTATCAAAAAGTTTTTGGTCAGGACAGGGTGAAGAGGTCACAGAAGGTACCTAACCTTGAGCAGGATGTGAAACGAAACACTGTGTCTTATATGTCCTTTTGCAGTTGCTGACTTAGACATAAGATAGCAAAAATAAAACTTCTGGACCAAAGTCGAGCCACCAGCGTACCCCACACTAATCTCAGGTAAATATAATGCTAAAATACACACCTCTGAGAATAATGAGCATACTAATCAGGTAACCTCCCTAAATGTTTTAAACATTAGCTTAGATGCATATCTACAGTTAGGAGTGGTAAATGAATCATCATTAACCAATCAGCTGTATATTACCATTGTAAATATTGGGTGGGTTGAAACATGAGGTGTGCTGGCTGTTGTTAAATGCCTGGCACCTGATTCTGCAGAACTGAAATAAAAACAAATATCTTGAGTCAGTGTGTTGATTGGTTCTCGCACACCGGGTGAAGAACCCTCATTTGGGGACAGCACATGGACTGTGCTGTAGCTAATCCACCCTTCATTCTGGAGACCCTACTGAGAGCTACCTGGGGTTTTTACAAGGTCGACAGATGTAGCCCCATCCAAATACAGGGGATACAGAGCTCTCCCTTAGGTGATGCAGGAGCACTGCCCAAACTGCAGCAAAGGAAGCCCAACCACCCAGGAGGTCCAAGACCGTGGGCACACATAGTCTTTCTACCTGTGTCTGTACATGCCAGCCAGCCCAGAGCTGCACAGGGGCTTCTGCATGCAGAATGACTGCAGAGAGCCTGGAGAGTCAGCTAGCGCATGAGCAGCGTCCACTTTCTGGGGCTTTTTGGCTACCTGGAAATCCCTAAATGTGCTACACTGCACTGCTTGGCTGGTCTCATGCCTTTGGATCACTTGCACCCGACCGAGGAAGGCACTGGCAACCAGCAGCTCTCCTGCAAGAGCAGTCCCGTGGCTGCACTGAGCCAGGGTGACAGATGCTGCTGCCGAACCCAAGCGGGCTGTGCACTCAGTGGCCCACACCCACAACACAGAGGTTATCCAGGGTTTTCCATTCTCTGGCATATCCCAAACTCCACCTTCCATTATCCTGGACTGAGCAGTTGGCTGTTTTTCCTCTTATTTACTTCCCATCCCACTTCCTAACCTCAGTCTGGCACTTTTCTTCCCCCAACTTGTATTGTAAAGTTATAAAGGACAAGAATATTTGTACACTGTTATACAAAACGAATAAATCATACTGGAAGCTGTGGCGGAGAATACTGACCACAGTCTTTGAAGCTCCTGGTCTACAATTTCCTTACGTAACAGTTTGCATGCAGGCTTAAGTGCTGGATTTCTAATAGCGCTCATCAAATTTCAGCCAAAAAAAAAAAAAAAAAAAAAAAAAAATCGAATAAGCAAGGTGAACTGCTCTCAGGAAAATAAACTATCTTCAAGAATTTTTGATGCAATTACCACCAGAACACCAAGAACTCAACAGTTCTTCAAAAAATATGTAGGAGTCTGGAATCCAAGGAGTTTCTGTTCTCTAAGATCATATTTTAGAAAGTAAATTTTAATCAGGATTCGGTGGCTCAAGAGATTGGGTAATAGTATTTAAAAAAGCAAGTGATTAATCTCTGATCAACCAGAGGGTAAGGACTAAAGAGCATTTAAGGTCTCAAACAGCCCTGGGAACTAGCCAACTTAGTCTAATACTGTGGGTGCTGACTCTAGGCAGATTTGGAGTTTTCTCACGCACAGTCCTCATACTTATGAGTAGCCTCCTCTAAATTTCACTGGAACTACTCCACTATCCTCCCCAAAATTCTGCATTACAGTTATGCCTATGAAGAGCCAACAGCAGTCAGATCCCAGGTTTGCTGATAACACTGTGCCAACATATAACTTGTTTCTCCGTGTCCTTTCTAACTGCATCTATGGGTTGTTTCTTAATTACAAACTTCTGAAGGCAGAGACTCATACCAGCAGGCTTGATACTTTGCAGGAAAACAGATTTTGATCATTGCTGACTGTATGATTCAAAGACCTGAGATGCTCAGAAATTGAGGCCAGGCATATCTGAAGATACAACTCTGAAAAACCCTTCAAACTAATCATAACATTAGATTGACATTTACTCTTTCGGTTGTTTTAGACAGAATGAAAGAACAGGTAAAAACAGGTACAATATTGCCGAAGATAAAGCATCATCCATTCTAATATAATTCTGCTAATATCTGGCTTACTCAAACTTTTGTTTGAATGCAACACTTCTCTGAGAGGACGTAATTTTCTTGCTTCTTCCTTATCAAAAATTCTAGTCCACTGACATACCAGATTCTACCCAGCCACTATTCAGCGCTGTAAAAGTAAAACACAGGCAGCACACTAATAAGGGAGATCAAGCTAGCCTGGCTCTGTTTCTCAAAAAACCCAGAAGAAAACAAAACCCAGCCTCCTATAACAAACTTCATGTCATGTTTCTTTTGTACATAAGTCTGTTACTGACTTTAGTAACAAATTTTATGTGTTCTCTATGCGCACAACATTTATTTATTTACTTACTTTCCTCTCTTTACCTCTTTACAGCCTTTTATAAAAGCTCTGACAGCGTTTTCTGGGGACCATTCCATTTGACTTATCAATTCCCAACTGTTTTGCCAATGGTCAATGCGATTTCTGCATTTGTTCATAATTTGTTTCACGAAATGTCAGAATATACATTGTTTCCAATACATAGTATCAAGCCTATATAAGTAGTATTATTTTGTTGTGGTTTGTTTTTTGTTTTTTTAATTTGCTTGCCTTTTCTTTGAAAATCAACAGCACAGCAAAACAGGGTGTCTGTGCCTGATGTATATGGCACTCTCAGGACATTTCAAGTTATGCTTTTCAAGCAGTTGTTATGGTTTAAGAAGCAACTATTGTCTGACCTCTTCAGGGGTAACAGGAGAAACTTAATGAAAGAAAACATCCGAGAATTGTACAAAAAGAAAAGATTTTTTTCTACTCCTGTACATGTCAAGTAAAAGCTGTATAAATTATCTTTCTAGATCAGAAGTTGACAGATTTTATTAGCTTGTGCTACTGACCTGTGCAGACAGCTTTCTGGCACAATTTTCATGACTTGTTTACAGTATCACCTCAGTTATCCAGAACTTCTTGTTATCCCAACAAGGGTCAAATTCCTGACATGTATTAATTACACTGAAAATTGCCCTGGATTACTTGAAACCCCAAATAACTGAACCTATTCACTGTCCTCCCTTTTAAATAACAGAGGACACACTGTATAGTGGTGCTAATACTTTGTGGCTGATCCCTGTAACTCCAGAAATTAATACATAAACGTCACACTTCTTACCTAGCAGGCCTGTCAGCGTTGGACTGAAAACCAGGCTCAAGGGGCAGAGAGCGTTTCTAGCACGGTCCTACTCACTGCCACGGGCTGCGGGGCAGGAGGAGATAGGTAGGAAGGTTAAAACCAAAAACCACTGACCAGCGTTCCTGATGCACGCACTGCTGGCCAAGGAAACAGAGCTGCTTCACAGTTCAGCCCTCCCTACTCCACAAAACAACCTTGCATCCCTCCCGTAGTCAGCCAAAGACTCGCTGTTGCCTGCACGGTTAAGTGTACACCCCACTGACAGACGCTTGAGCTTTTACAGTTGTAGCTACTGGGCTTCATCTCCTCGCTGCCCATCAATGGCCAAGCAGGCCTGAGGCTTCTCCCTGCGGGTGCTCACCAAGCAGCTTCACAGGAGCCTGTCCAACTGCACAACTGGAGCTTGAATGCTACGATGAGGATGCAAAGACCTGCTGGCAACTCATGTGTTCAGCCAACGCCAGGTATTAGTTCCAAGCCCCCGAATGCTGTTGCTAGGCAGGGGTGGTAACGTTAGGATTGGTTTTGGAAAAATCAGCAAGCCTCCTTCCAACCAAACTAGAAACGGTATTCAAAGGACAAGAGTGACGAGGCAGCTTTCATTAAGAGAAGGTATTAGAAACATCCAGGAATGCTTGGAAACACCCATGGGATTTGTTGGCTGTGGAGCCAAGCTACACAGCACCCAACCAACCCAATGGTTATAAAAGGCAAGAAGCTGCAGAGCATCAGCAGCCCCGGCCATCAGTTTAAGGCCTGAAGTTTGTTGCCCCACAACAGGTGGGAGGGTGAGAATCACACCTGGCACTCAGTCCAACGTGCCTCCCAACACACCCCTACAACTTCGCTACACGCCAAGCCAACATCTCTCTAGGAGACCAAATAATACCAACATTACGAATAAAAAGGAAAAGAAAAGGGGAAGGGAGGAAAAGCGAGATGTTTGCCATCAGCCTTATGGGGAAACACAAGCTTGATTCTAAATTGTGCATGAGAAGTAGTACGTTTCAAAGAGAAAAGCCGAGGTGATGAAGGAACGTACAGAATGGACTGAAAAAAGCCGAGTTGAACTCAGTACACACTTGGATGCATGCACGCATTTAGCAAGTTCAATACCCTCCCCTTATTGAAAAGCCTGAAAAGAAAACTCCCTTTCACACATGGCACAGTAATAAATCAGTGTGCACTATTGCCCCAAACAGAAACAGACATTCACCATCTAAGTAACAGTGCTTCCCGCATGAAGATGAGGAGGCAGAAGCCAACAAAGACGTGGCAATAGCGAGGACTTTAACAGAAGGACACCACTCCAAACACTGAGTACTGCAATATTACTGTACTGCAATATTAATTTTCTAGACCGTTAGTTATATTGCTTGTCCAGAAATGAATGTGTAATTCTCCTGCTAAGCTGCAGGACAGATTTCCACATAGTATCACAAAGCCATTCAGCTTTCAAAAGGTTAATAGTTAATGGCTTTGATGTCCCTCAGTCAGATAGTTCAGCCTACCACCATATTTTTGCACAAGCAATTAACTAAGCTGCTTCCTCCGCAGCATTAATTTTAACAGGTTTACAATAGTATCATTAGACCTCTGGACATTTAAGAGGAAGCGCGTTACAATTGGAAAGAGCCCTGCCAAGCAGGAAGCGAGTGGCTTTAATCCAGGAGCTCCGAGGAATGCAGAAGGCAAGGAGACTTCAGTGTCAGA
The DNA here is from genome assembly GCF_964106895.1 of Numenius arquata. NCBI lineage: Eukaryota > Metazoa > Chordata > Aves > Charadriiformes > Scolopacidae > Numenius > Numenius arquata. Next base: position 42,434,218 of record NC_133585.1, on the reverse strand, counting down.
TATTTCAGCCTCTATGAACTCTTGACCACAGCACCGGACTGCAGAATTTTACTGGGCTCTTAAACCAAAAGAAATCACTGCGCGCAGATCCTGAAAGCACTAGTTTGCCTTTTTGCTTGTTTGCTTTAAGCCAGAGAAACAACTGCAATGTGGTCTTTGGAGTGAGACACGTTCCATCATCTGCATTCAGCACGTAGGCTCCTGCTAGCGACAGGCACATCATCTGACAGAAATCCACTTACAGCGCCGGAAAGGTTTTCAGCATAGAAACAGTGCGAACAGTTGCTAGCAGACGTAAACTGCAACAGACTTCACCACGTTGATTCGCAGCCAGGAAGGGGATTAGAGAGAGCATTCTCCTGCCACCATCTTCAGCCCGAGGGCCGGGGTCACAACAGATCGTTGCCAATTCACGCTTGCCCCCTTTTCACAAGAGGAGGGGGTAACAGGAAGCTTGAGCCTCCCTGGCCCATTCTGAGGTGGCAGATCTGTGGGTCTGGCCACACTGTGGAAACTTTTGTTCCTGCATGCCTCTTGGGGACTGGCCAGGTTAAGAGCTGTTTAGAAGGTACCCTCCCCTTTCACATCTCCAGTGCTACCGTTACCCCGTTATTGACATTCTCCAGACAGTATCATGTGGATTTCACAGGCAGCAGCACCCGCCCCTCGGATGCTGTGAGAATGCAGGGTAGCAGCAAAATACAGTGAATATTCTTACTGTGGTCAACCCCATTTACCTTCACGTTAACTGTCACTGTCTAATAAATACTGGCATCTAGCTCTTCGCAGCAGCAGAGGCTACGTGTCACTGAAAAAGACAGTTGAGGATCAGAGATGGTATTTATAGCGCAGACCTACAGACTCCAACCTGTGAGAGGCTTTCCAGAATTAGGGAGTGAGAGTGCTACTAAGTATAGTTTTAAACACAGACAACCTTTAAACCAGGGATTTCAGGATGATACTTTCCCAGGTCCCTGTGTCCTTTGATTTTGGCCAATAACTTAAGGGTTGCATCGAAGTTTAAACTCCCTAGCTGCAGCTTCACGACTACTTTAAACTGACTGAATGATACCTCCTTCCCTCAACGCAGTGAGCCTGTTCCTTCCCTCCTGCCCCCACTCCTGCTCAGCCAGTTACATGCTGTAAGATGAAGGAGAAGGGATCAGTTGCCCACTCCAGTTGGTGGGCCAGTGCTGGCATGGTAGAAGGTGTAAGCAAGTCAAATTTAGAACAGCTGGAAGCCACCAAAGCCTCAGGTCTAGTTTTTCTTGTTAAGGACAGAAGCAGAAAATACAGCTGATAGTTCTTTCAGCCTCAAGACATGGATATTGGTAGCTCATCGTGCACGTTCACATGCAGCACACCAGCTCAATGCTTATTTTTATATCCTCTTTAGCAAACTAAGCAGTTCTGCAAGAGAAAGTCACCCAAAGATTGCAAGTGCCTGGATATAACTCCAACAGTGCCACATTCATCACAGGGCACAGCCAATATTTGCATACTCAGGGCATCCAACTCCTCCACTGAAAACTCCCCAAAAATGGTACACACCTCCAGAGCACGTGGTATTTGCCATAAGATTCAACAGTGGGATTTGTCCTGAAGAGTTTAAGTCATTCTGCTCAGGAGGCCTTTCGTTTCTAAGACAACAGCTTGAGGAAGGCACTTGATTCTTCATTTAGTGCAGCCCTAAGCTACATCAGGAATGGCATTTTGTTTGTTAAACTATCATTTTTTTCTGATACTTACAGACACTTAGAGATTGTTCTTCAAAAGCTTGCCGTTTCTGAAATACTCCCTCGACCGGAGTCAGTAGACCAACGTAATGCAAGTCATGGCTGAACTTGCAGAAGGAGGCTTTAGGATCTGAAAACAAATCTAAAAATTAATCCAGGGGGCAATCTGCATTTTCCACGGGTACAAAACGAGCTCCTCCTGGAAGCCAGCTGCCCTCCCCAACCCGAGGAAAGACTCTGTCATTTATAGTAAAGGTTAATGCCATGATAAGGGCAAGTTCACATTTCAGCTGCCTACCATTAGGGCTTCAGCAGCAGCAATGTGTTTCTTTTTTGCCATTTTCAAATGTTATCCCTGGAATCCTTCGCTAAATTAAACCTCCTATATGCCTCCCCCTCCCCCCCAAAAGTAAACAATCATTACACTAAGCCTATATTTATACAGTTTTACAAATAACAACTTTGTGAAGTCACTTGACAGCCCCAAACAGATAGACTCTTTGCTTTTGATCAAGCACCTTCTTCTAAAGCGTGGTACTTGACTTTCCCTTCTCAAGGCTGGGCAATAAAACTGTCTCTCTGTAAAACAAAAAAAGTAATTCAAAAAGGAGTTCCTCTGCAGTGACCATCATCTCTTGGTTTTAACACAGAAAAGGTTCTCCTTACCTCTGAATTTGCATATTAACATTTTAAACTAATCCATGTGGATAAAGGTAATTATAAACCTATTGATTAAATCCACGGTTGAAGGCTCAAGTTGGGAGAGCAGTCTAAAAACAGACTGTGAATGACACAGGAATGCCTGTGATATTTTTGTAAGCGTTATTTATTATTTGTATTAACATACTGTCTAGGAGTCCTGGCCACGGAGCAGGACTCATGGGGTGAGGTGTTAGACAAAAACAGACTAGCAGATGATCCTTGCCACAAAGAGCTTACACATATTATTAGCATTTGGCCAAATCAAGTCATGACATTCTCAGCAGCAGAGCTCAGCAGGCTCAGGGTACGGCTTAAGCTGACTGTGAAACTGCTGCACCTTTGAATCCTAAACCAGTCTAGTTTGGGAACGGGCCTCAACAACATGAGTTTGCATCTGTCCACAGCTGCTATGGTTCACAGCTGTCCTTCACGTGTGTCCTACAAACCTTTACGCATCTTGGCTGCTGCCATCCTGACCCAACAAGGAAACTGTTCAGAGTGCTAAACGAGAGACTTCAGCTTATGACAAGGGACAAATTCCTGGACACTGGCAGAAAACGACGGTATTCTTAGCACAAGAAGTAGTGGTCCCAGCCAACAAACAGTTCAGCTTATTGAGTGCATCGTAAGCACTGCAGCCAAGGAAGCATCCAGAAGAAGAAGGGACTTTAAGGCCATCAGTGAGGCTGGTCTGCAGAAGCCCTGGCTGAGTGCTGGCTGGGGTCTGGGGTGCAGGTAGCCCACAGCAACCTGGGAGGGATCAATAACGGCCAATTCAGAAGCAAACAAGGTGTCACCCGCTTCAAGTTTCACCTCCAGCCATCATAAAGGCAATGCTCCAGCTGGTAGCTGAGGACAGAAGGGACCGCTCATGGATGTTAAGGACAGCTCATGAGCCAGAGTGGGATGTTGAACATGGAGACTACTGGGAGCTGGCTGAACTCACTCCTCTGAGGGCACGCTGCACAGTGTAATGCAGCTCAGACCCTCAAAAGCAAACAAACAAAGTGGAATCATTTACCTCCCTTGGGGCTTTTTTGATGGTTCACGTAATTTATTATTTTCCTATTATTTCAGCCTCGCTTGCATCCATACATCAGGTTAAAGTTCAAACTTGGAAGCCTGTGCACCGCAGGCTGAACCCAAGTGCCGCAGTGGAACACATCTCCAGCACACGTGCTACTGTCAGATCCATGATTAGCTTCTGGCATCAAAAGTATGTGCATTTTGGAGTCAAACCCAACACCAGAGCAAGCACACCCACTTCAACCAACAAAATACTAAATGAGATGCCAGCACTGTGTTTTGCATTTGACACACTAGTTTTTCTCTAAAAGTTTTTCTCTAAAGGGGAGGAGAGCAATGGTTTCTGGACAGCATTCACATGGTTAATTGGAAGCAATAATAACCTTCAAAAAACCAGCTGTACTTCAGTGTAAAGTTTTAGTTTTTATTGGTTTGCATTTCATTTTTTCCCTCATCAATGCTGCTTCCTCTATGCTTCCTGCCAAATTTGAACTGATGCCTGTTTTCCTCTTCTGTGATGAATGAACTACAGCTCACCGTAGATTGTTCTACACAGACTCTGTTTACAAACAGCCTGGTTAAGAAACACCTGTTAGTTTACTTTCGTATTCTTCAGGAAACTTAGAAATGTTTGCGAGCACAGCATACAGCTAAATTCATTAAACAGGAATTTTATAAGGTAGCTCTGTCCTGCTCAGATGACACCAAAACAAATAGGCGAGAAAATCTAAATAAAAAATTAATTAGAAGGCAGAGCCTAGAAAGTTTAGGGAGTAAAAAACCAAACAATACAAGCATACAAGGATACAATGATGCAAATCGTATTTTTTTTAATTATTTAAGGATACTATTGTTTTAGTGAAGGGATTCAATGCATATTACAGTGTGCGATGAGCCAAAGCACACAGTGCTGCTCTGAACCACTGGCAAGAACCTAAGTCAAATATTCATATATCAGAACTGAAGGCAGGGATAGGAGGTGTAGGGAAGCCAATTACCATTTAGCAAGGAAGATCCACAGAAACCATGGCAGAACGGTTTGCACAGCATTTTGCTATGATGTTGACAATTTGCTTTCCATCAACATTCACAAAAACATTTTTGGGATGTGAGTGCAAAGAACTTACTGGTTTCAGAAAGTTAGGAAATTTTGCTTCTGTTTACTTCACAGGTACCACAATTTACACAGGAAGACTTTCTTATAGATACAATTTTGCTAACAAATCAATTTGTCCAGCAGCAAGAACAACAACATAAGGAAATAGAAATTATCATGAATTATGAATCTAGATATTACAATAGGAGCAGGCTCTTTCCAGAAAGTACTACAAACAACTAAAGAGAGAGTGAGAAATTAAGAGGAAGACTGAGAAAATAATTTCTTAAGAAAAAAACCCCATAGTAACACTGAAGTATGAGTGGAAAAAGTGATAAAAATAATGCACATCAGTTAAACTTTCATGTCTTTCTCTATCTTCTCTAATTATTTTTAAATCCATGAAACACACTACACTATATTTGGGTCTTGCAATTTTATTTTCAGATCCATATCTGCGTGGAGAAAAAAGATTTCATTTGCTGAACTTAATTATAAGCACAAAATCCTGAAAGCTAATACAATGTTGACATTTCTTTGGGACATCATATCACATTAAAAAAAACCCTGGGATTTATGTAACAGCATAAGAGCAAATTACCAGCACCAGCAGACAGGTAGCCATTCTTAATAAACAACTTCCCAGAGAACACTTTGCCAAGAGAAACTTCCTAGGAAAATAATCGCAGAAAAAAATTACCTTGTTTTCAACGGAACTAGCTTTTTTAAACAGCACATTACAGTTCTGTTCATCTTGGTGCAATAACCACACAAACAGGTGACTTCTGCAGAGCTATATTTTCCATTGCTAAATCATATGAATTTTACAAAGTTGAGGACCGTACACAAGCTGAAAACTGGATGCCACAGTAAACAGATTTTTATTCAGTAGTGCTGAAACATGAGCCAAGATCCAAGCTAAAGTTCAGCCCTCCAACTTTGTCTTGACTACTTCCTACTATTATATGTGCGACTCTTTCACACAGCCTCTGAAGTAAGTGTTCTGAGCTCCTGTGGGGATTGTTCAAGGAACTGAAGTAATGCTATAAACTCTCCTAAGCCCTGTCAAACAAAAGATAAGGCAGAAACATTTTATTTTCTCACAGAGTGACATTATTCAGGGACAGGAAGCAAAAACTAGACATTTTTTTAAGGGGCAAAGATAGTCAACATACAGTAGTTAGCATTATAGAGCAAAGCTTGTCTACAATGATGCTGGAAACTTATTTATTTCTATTGAGTTAAATATATACTAAGGCATAGTTGTGCAAAATTGCCATTAGTAGAAACCTTAAAAATTAGTTGTGTCCACTACGAACATCATACAAAATAAAAGAAACCAACAGTAACTCACTGAAAAAATTGCTGCTTTTGTAAAAGTCACTTATACATTAATTATATTCTTTTTACTCTAATAATTCATCTTTGTAACACTTCTGCAGCTTCAGATGGTCTTTTAATTAATAACTCAGCCAAAATACTTTTCCAGCCTTGCACAATTAAATACATGAGATGATGCTTCTGGAAAGCTGACAGTCTTAAAACAAAGACATTCAGTGTCAGTTTTGCACATGAGAAACTTTCTTCTGGCAACACAGCTTTCAGCAAAGCCTGTTATTCCTACCCAGGTTTAATATGTCCTTTGGATGTTTTGTGAATTTGATTTTTGGTGGGAGCATTAGCTTTCTGGGTTAATGAATACTGAACAGGAATGAGAAAGCATTTCATCAAATTCAAGACTCTCTGTAAGTCTGAATACCAAACTGTTGGTCCTACACTTTATTTCATTAAAGCCATGTATCATTTCTGCTCTGATAACAGAAGCAGTCGGCACTTCTGGAGATCAAAGCAAATTACAAACAAGCCTGCCAAGCTGAACATATGTAATTCTATATGTAATGCTGCATACAATCCACATCCTGACTTCGACTTGCAACTAGACAAAGATAATCTTTGTGTATTTACATGGCCTGTGCTTAGTACCATGGTGTGCAGATCCTCAAGTCCTTACTTTAACACTGCAACACTATAACCAATAAATTTTGCTTACACGATTGGTGCGCTGGTATACAAAAGGTCTGCGAGTAAGTCATTCCCTCTTATACCACATGAGAAAGTCACTGGTAAGAATTTCAGAGTCATTGCAGATCATCCAGCTTTAAACACCAGAAAAAGTATGAGGAATTGAATCTATCAACGCTAGACCAGCTATACATAGCTTTACTGCAGTGTTAGGAGAAATCACTCAAACACAAAATACAGGCAAAATTTTTTACACCTGATAATACTCCCAGATAAACATCTCAGCAGGTCTCCGATATGGCCTCAAGTTTACTGCTACTTTCCCTCAATAAAGCATACTTCTTAATTTGTCCTTACAATAACAAAGGAGAAAAATAGAGTATCATCTGGAGAATTCGACACAAGTAGACATTCTGTAGAGCTACATAATATATGACTGTTTGTGTCTCTGGAGGTTAAAGATGAAACAAAAGGCACTTTGAGTACTTCACAATTACTCATAAGCTTTAGCTCCAACTCTGTAAAAAAGAAAACCTACTAATTGTTTCTACTAGTGAACTAAATATTTATTCTATTAGCTATCGTGAAGAAATTAATTAATTCTGTTAGAATGATTAAGTTACACTTTTTAGGCAGACGCAGTATCTAGGAGTTTAGAAGCACGTATCTCACACAAGGCAGAAAAGGTACTGAAGCTTTCACAATATTTCTACATGTACTGGAGGAAATCACACTCACTGGGGTGAAATAACTGGAAAGAAGTAACTATATACTATGTCAAACCAACCAAAGCTAAGATAATAAAGAAAAATTGGCAATAAATAAAGAAATGTCCCTCATATGCGGTCAACTAACTAGGCAGTATAGCTGCTTCTGGACTACGGTGTCAGTATTTTAGGGTTTTTTCAGACACACTGACATGGTACAAGTAAGAGAAAAAAAACCCAAAAGATACACCCTGCACTCAAACATACTCCTGAAGTCTGTACATTAAAATAATACACCATAAATATGTGTAAAATACTAGAACACTTGATCTCTTAAATTCACATGCAATCCTTAAAACAGCCACTTACTCACCACTGTAAATAAAAATGGCAACAAAAGTCAGCAGGTATAGGTCTAGACACCTTCCAAAGCAAGGGGACACTTGGATGGCTTGCTTTGTTTGGAGCAATTTATTCACAGAACAGTAGATAAAAACACCCATTGCTAATGTTCAAGAAGCCAGAAGCACCAGTGAACTTTTCTTAAGAGCCTATTTTTTAATAGCCTAATTATTTATTAGGAAAAATATTTAGAAAGTAATTACTAAAGGTAAGTAGAGGACACAGATACAGAGGTAAAAAGATCTGCTGTATCATTAATAGCATGAAAACCGCTGGTTTGGTAATGTTTTGAAGATATACATCTTGCAAGAGAGATTTATCTCAAGGAATGAGAAAAATACACACACATAATGACTTTTTCTATGTCCCTCCTACTACAACCACCTTACCTTGGGGATTCTACATATGAATAAGAAAAAAAAACCAATGTAATTCAATATCATCCTCCCAAAACAGTCATAACAAAAATTGAGTCTTTCCTGAAAGGAAGCCAAGGAAAAGAAAACTGCACTACTGGTATCTTTTGCAGCTGTTTATATCAAATATTCCTTTCAAATAGGACTGCATAGGAATAAAACTAGATGGGTTTTAGAGGCAAAAGAAAGGCACACAAGGAAACTATAGGGAAAGGGTTGGGGGGGATCACAAATTTAATACTAAAACTAGGCAGTATTCATGCAGAAATATGCCTGTGAATCTACAGGTTGAAGGACCCAGCCTCAAAGGCTATGTAACTACATTATAGAACAAATTTAAAAATTAATGTGATGTGGTTTCTAATACACTGAAACTTTTTAATGCCATTTACATAAAGGAACATTAACCTAAGCTACCAACAAGTAATACGTTCTGAACCTTGCACAACTACACTACAATGTGAGTAGTGCCAGAACAGAAAGGAACCACGTACACAAATAAGTATATCATTAGTCTAAATCAAGGATAGCCACCTTCCACATGATCAGGGGCCCTTTTCTCCCAGCCGTATCTCCACATAAAATCAAAACAGCCATATTTCTATGTGGCTAATCCTGTTAGACCCAACACCCCTTCATAACCCCACCTTCTCTCCCAGCAGCAGTCACAGGACTGAGCCACCCCATGAGGCGACCTCCTGAGCACCCGGCACTGCTGAGAGCCCACGGGCTGTCAGCACGTCCTCTGTGGTCTTCCTCACTTATAACAGACTATGGCCAACTTTTACTCTGCCTGTTAAGTCAACATGAAACAGTTCCCTAGACGGTCCAGCAATGAATGTTATCTGCAGACTGTGGTATTTTGGGGAAAGAGAAAAATCAGACAAAATATACAAGTACATTTCTCTTTCTTTCCAAAAAGCTATCTTTTTGTGGTGACAGTTTCTAACACATACATTCCAGTCTTTGTAAAGCTAGCACCACAACTGGAAGATGACGTATAACCAAGAAGATTTTCTTCCTCTGTCTCTTGAATACTGCCCCGTTCTGAAAAAAAGACTGGAAGGTCTTAAGGTCACTACACCAAGAGTCTGGATTTCGGAGGGATTTTCTGAGTTTAGTAGGTAAGAATAGTTCAAATTACAAAAACAATTCCTATCTAAATCACACAGTCATAAAATCAAGTTGCAAAAAGCAGCACTGAAAGATTCTTTCTCCATTTGACATACTCACCAAACCTGCAATGGGGGTCGGTAGTCTATTGATCTTTTTTACCAATCCCGGCTTTATTGCATTCAGCAACCTGTCACAAGAAAGGAGTACTTATGAGTGGCAAGTCACAAAATCCAAATTATCAAACACTTGTCCCCAGCACATAAGGATTTCAGCACGGCTGGAAAGGAAGATGTTCCCCTTTCTCCCCTCCTGAAAACATATGTGTGTACCCAAAGATCTATCATTGAAATGAAGAAAAACTAGGAGGGAAAACATCCACAGCACGGTACCACAAAAGTTTTTCTTTTATACCCTCAATGTATCTAGATCACACCAGTCTTCACAGGCTGTGAGTGAATTTTGTCACATCTGCCTCCATTGCCTAGAGGCAGGTCATGCCTAGAAGGGCCTGAGAGCAGAAACCCAGAGGGCATCTGGGTCTCACCACAGCTTGGGAAGAACGGTCCAGCAGTTTCTGCACTGCAGGAAAGCAAGAGAGGATGTACGCTTTATGGGTGGGCCTGTCTGTTTCTCTGCATCTGTACTTGAAATTAAATGCCATCCTTGCATATGTTGTGGAGACTGGAGCTCCCAATAAAACATAAATGTGAGAAAACAAATGAAAAGGGAGTCCAAAAAAACCCACCTCATCACAAAAACATCACTAGGCCAGCAATATCATAGTTGAACCCTGTTCAGTGTCCAAAGATTAGCCACTCTTCCAAAGTTCCCCACCACCCATGGACACGCTATGAGAAGTGCTGACATGGCTTATTGTTAGAATATTCCAAAAAATGACCAAGCCTCTGAAAGTGAGGAATTTTAATTATAAAATCCTGTTGCAACAAACACTGTTTCTTTACCACCCTTCCCCCAAGAGAAAACCCGTATGCCTTTTATCCAAAGGAATAAAATACAACTAGTCCCATCCATTGGGAAAAAAATCATCAAATCAAGACACTCACTTAAAATTCAAGATCTTTGAAGAGAAACAAAGATGTCTATGATAATGTAAAACTCTCTAAAAATTAGAACATGCACTATGGAAGAGAGGAATCTCATTTTGTGCTGATACTCTCTCCATTCAAGAACCAACTCTTCCGCAGTCTGCAGTGGGGGTAAAATTATTAATATTTAAGATTTGAGAGGTCTGGCTAAGAAGTTTATCCTAATTAAAAAAAAAACAACACAAACATTCCTTTCAACTGAGAGCTAACAGGCTGTGATTATTTCAAACTCCCCACTTCTGAGCTAAGATAATACTGGGTGTGCCACTCCTATAGGCTCCACCAAGAGCCATCTCTCCATAGTGTCACCTTATTCACTGTTTGGTTCCTTCTTAGGGCTGTGGCAGTTAGCAAGCTCATTAAGGAGTCCATCCCTCCCAGGGGTGGATACATGGCCTTGTTAACATTGAAATGATTGTTTTTCTTCACCTCTTTCTTTTTTTTCCCCTGAAACAGTATATAGGTTGGGTCTTTCCAATCACTTGGAGAGAAGGGGGAGGAAAGAGGGAGATACTGTTTGAACATTCCCTAATAACCACAGTTAAAATACAGCTTCTGTCTGACCTGTCCCAAATTGTACTTGTGTTATTAGGCACTTGGAGTCCCCAAATCTCTGACACCACCATAATCAGGACTGACAACAAACCCAATGTGAATAACATTTTGGGGAGTTGCGGGTATTTTCTTTGACCTGCAGTTAAAAACTCTGTCACCCAAGCCGATACAGATTGCTGTGCTATTCCTGCCTTTTGCTTAGGGTAGAAGCTTACACTATTACATCCTAGAAAGAAATTATGAAAGAATATATTTTTTCCTACCGACTGTGCACTTTTCCCCCTAGATGTACAGAATGGCAAGAAAAGAACCGCACATCTCACTTCCTATAGCCATAATTTTATTTCACAGATGGAAAATAAACATTACTTCTTTTCCTCAAAAAGACACTAACCTATCTTTCAGCAGTGCACAACAGCAACCTTATAAAACTAGTATTTTCCATTGAGCCGCTGCAACAGGCAATGTAAGATTTTATTTATTTATTTAGTGTGTGTGTCAGAGTACTTCTTCCCAAATGCTGCAGGCTCTGTTGTGATTTCAATCTTCAATCTGCCTACTCTGCCTCAGGGAAAAAAAAGGATATATTGGTTAAACCATCCCATTTTCTATATTGCTCAAACGTGCTATACATCAGGCACCAAAACCAATATTGCAGGTGCAGATCAAAAGCCACAGACAATAATACAAAGTAAAATAAAGAGGTCTTAATGGAAACCTCAAATGGCAAAGACCATTCTAAATAAATCTTCAAAATGGTTTGTACAGGCTTCCCTGAGAAATATGGGAGAAGGATAAAACGAGAGGAAGGAAAGGAGCAGGGAATAAACAACATTTTAGATCATTGCTTGGACTCCAAAGAGGGAGGAAATGGGATGGGGCAAGATGGAAAAGCCTGAGGAAGAAAGGTCTCTATTATTGAAATGTTTACCTCCTGTTGGAAACATCTTTAAACAGTCTGGCACCAAAACCCCCAGGACTTGCTCACTGCAGAACGTGCCAAAGGGAGATTTCTTCCAGAGCAAACTGGCTGCTTCTAAATTATTGCCTCATCTAGAGCAATAGTCCAGATGCCAAAATAGCGAGTGGCTTAAACTTGCTCGGCCACCAACCTGGCTGGAAAGCCGCACTGTTTATGCAGAGTCTCAGTGGTCACCTTCAGTCACACAGTTACTACCTGTCCCCACTTCTCAAAAAGGTCCCTGAATACAGCCCTTCCTACATAGGACAATATACACAAACTACATTTTCTGTGCCGATTTAGGCTCACATAGAGCATCTGTCTTGAAATGTAAAGTTTTACCAGCTCTGGTGGGTTTCTGTTGAAATACGGGACAAACAAAAACCCTAACCATTCTGCACTGGGGACCTTTCCCCACAGCCCAGGAGAAAGAGTCTGCAGGGGAGAAAACACTTCCTAACCCACGCCTTCCCCTGGCAACCCCCTACAACTGCAGTCCCACACGTTCTTGCCCCGCCGACCCTAACCAAAGGACCTGGCTGCCCTGGGTCTCGTGTCCCCAGCCATGTCTTGGGTTCAAGGTTTGCAAGGAAGAAAACCTGTAGCACACACCATCCTTTGGCAGCCCCACTGCATCAGTAGCTCCAGCCTTTGTCCCTCCCCCAATTCTAATCCTAACCCAACCCTGGACTCATTCTGAGGTGAAGGCACTCAGACATGACGCCAGTGACCAAGTTCATAGAGGAGAAAACATCTGCAGCCTAAACCTTCCTCTGGCCCCACTGCCGGCCCCACTGCCAGCCCCACTACAGTTATAGCTCTGGGCTTTGTCACTGTCCCAGCCCTAAACCTGACCATAATAATGTGTGTTGACCTGCTAATGAACATTTGCTGCTATTTTTCTGTACCACTCAAAAAAAAAAAAAAAAAAAGATTTTGTAAAAAATCCCCACTAGTTACCATTCAGAAACCTTGGCAACCAGTACATGGCAGAGTTCTGTCCCGCCTGCTGCACTGCAGACAGCACAAAAGCCAGACATCAGGCAGACATCAACATGACCATAACCAGAAGCAGCTTTTTTTCCTGCACTTAGCCGCACACAGCAAGTCTAGATACCCTACTATGGACAGGGGAACAATTCCAGCGTCTGTTGTCCAACCTCACAGTTATCTCTGAAAATTCTGTATGGCATTACATTATTCCCACCCTCCCCTCCTAAAAAAAGACTAAACAACTTCACATTCTTCTGAAATCACAACTTTGATAACTTCAAAAAGCATTAGAAATCCTGCTGAATTGATCACTCTAGGACATTATATTAAATCTTTAAAAATACACTTGTATTATAGCAGTCCCTGAGAAAGGTAAGGAAAATGCAGTAGTAGGACAAGCGTTACCAGAACAACATAGAACCCATCAGCTTCTACGTCAGCTGAAACACACATACATTGTTCAGGGCTTTATTTTCACAACATTTACTTCCATTACAGAAGTTATATATATGTATACAGTTAAGGCCCTGTCCCCAGATCATGTTAGACAAGTTACTTCCATCACCCATTCTTGCAGCAGGAAGTCACTTGAAGGTACCTGCTCAAAAAGCACACCTAGTTGATGGCACATTAAGATCCTCTGCCTCAGACATCCAACCTGCCTGGCCAATTTAGTAATACTGATGAGTCTAAGGAAGGCACTAAGGTCCCTACCAGCAGGTTCAGACAAAGGGTTGAAGCCTAACAGGTCCTGACTTGTATGGAAACTTTGAATGATCACTCACTTCTCTGAGTACCTCCCAGCTCCTTGTGACCCTGTCTGATACTCTTTCCTCTGTGCAAGCAGTCCTTTTTCTTGCGCAGTAAAAATCATCAGGGCTCAAGCATATTCATCCTTGTGAGGGCATCAAGGGCAGACAGACTGCTCCAGATGTAAATGGCAGACCCCAGCCTTGCCCCCAACTACCACCAGTTGCAAGCCCAGGTTTTCCCAAGCACAAATTTAGCTCAGGTTTTTGTACTGCTGTGTACCTCAAACACAGAAAATCCTCAAGTGGGTATGCATCTTCTAAAGCAAAACCTTTATATCACTGGGTACCACGATCTGCTATGCCAAAGCTGGTGGGCTACTGTATAAATGGCCAGAAAGTGGAACTGTCAAAGTTGGAATAGAAGTGTTGGGTTTGTTGGTTTTTTTCTTTTCTGTTTGTTTGGAATTTTTGTGGGGTTTGTTTGTTTGTTTTTATGGTATTGGTACTAATTTCCATACTCCTGCACCTAGGAAAACAGATGTCAATGGGACAAGTCCAACTAAGCAGTCACAAGAGATAACAAAACAGGATGATTTTAAATCTTCCATTATTTTTTGCTTTTTCCTTCCCCTCCAGTAAGATACTGCTAATTTAAGGTCTGACACCACATGGCGAGGGAATAGTGATCAAAACAAACCATAAAACAATGTCCTTCAGCACTGTTTTCAAAAGGAGAATGTAGGTGCGCTCCCCAAGCTTGACCTTTTTGGTAGCTGGGGTTTGGTGACTAGTAGACATTTTGGAGACAACTGGTAAAACAAGTTTAGGGAGGACTTGTAAAACTTTAGCTTTCAGCTGACTTGCTTCTCACAGAAATCATTCTGGAGTATTAACAGCTACTTATGCAAGACGACATAGGCAGGAAAATAGAAAGAACAGAAATATAAAGACTGTGGTACTTCTCCTACTGAGGCTTCCTGGTACCGACATGGCCAGTGTTTCTCTGACGTGACCAGAAGGAAGATACAATAATGAAATCTCAAGGAACTTTTTCACAGTAAAAGGAGCAAATACATGACAAAAAGAAATTCAGATAAAACAGTTTTTAAAAAAATTCAGGCAACGTATGATGAAAGCAAAACCCCCAACAATTCCACCAAACACACAAAAGACAATAACCCAAAACAGGATAAAACCAAGCTTCTTCAGGCTCCATCCACAAAACCCGAGTCTCTAAATACACACCTGACCTATTCTCCAGACCCTTCAGGTTCTCAGCTGGGATTTCTGTCCACCACCCCTGGCATGTATGCACTTGTCCTGAGTCAGGACAATCCTCTGTCCTTCACTTCTCAAAGTCCTAGCTGTTAGACGAAGCACAGTAAGACACTGCATAGAAGCTAAAACCTTAGAGCTGCCTTACCTTATAGAAATGACAGGGCACGATGGAAGTGGGAAGCTGCTCCATCCCCACTCTTATAGGGAGAAGCTAGGTCATTTCCTTCCCCCGATAAAAGCCAGCCCTGATAGGTATGGGAAGAATCAATTGCTGTATTCGGTGCTGTCCCCAAGGCTTGGCGTTCCAGGAGATAAGGTATCTCCACAGCAGGACAGACAAGCTGAAATCAGTACTAGCCACTGTGTGACTAACCTATGAGACCTTCC
This sequence comes from Numenius arquata, assembly GCF_964106895.1. Classification (NCBI taxonomy): domain Eukaryota; kingdom Metazoa; phylum Chordata; class Aves; order Charadriiformes; family Scolopacidae; genus Numenius; species Numenius arquata. Next base: position 42,418,963 of record NC_133585.1, on the reverse strand, counting down.
TGGGGTTGTTTATCACCAGTTAAGAATTTGAAAAAACTTCTGCCAGGAAAAGAAGGCGTTTCAGGCAACAGCTGATAAAAGATCTAATGAAAAGCACTAAGACAACTGCCCATGAAATTCTTGCAAGAAAGCGTCAGTTAAGAAAATATTCAGAGGATGGCTGCCAAAATCCAGCCTTCAAGAAGACCTTGTTTTTCAGAGGAAATGGAAGAGAAGCACTTTCAGAGAATAAGCTTCAGAATCGGAAAAAAAGAAAGGTTGAAGTGATGTGTGTTCACAGATCAATCCAGGCTGGAGGGATAGGCATCCAACAGAGTTCCTTGCTCAAATAACAGATCATATTCCTGAAAAGAAAAGCTGACTAATGACCTGATCTTAAAGTAAAAGGGCATTTCATATTTGAGAGTTCAGGAAATTCTATCCACAGTAAACCTTCACTGAGACATTTCTCTCTTTAAATTAAGTTTTACAGATTTACATTTTAACAAGCAGCCTTTCAGCACTTGATAATTATTAGCCTAGACAGCTTCAATATCCACATATTTTAAACTCATGCTCTAGTGGCAGCTCCAAAATTCCCCCAAACAGCTGACAAGGTGACAAAAATTACTATTGGTCTTAAAGATGAACAAATCCTATTGAAACAGCAGACAATGAAAAGTCAAAATATTTTGTTGCAAAGGAAGTGGTAAAGAAGTTTCAAAATATAGAGATGTTCCTGAGGTCACAAAAATATTTTTGGGAAAACATTCTTGAGTGCTTGCTAATGATGCCCCTGACATTATTTATTTAGGATCAGATGAACAAGGTGCTTTTTTAACAAGCAAGACAGAAGTGACTTTGTCCTATAAAGGGCTCACAGTCCAGTCTGATAAGTAAAAGGTGAATAAAGAACTACGCAAATGCGCAGGACTGAGAAAACAAGCATGCCAAACTCAGGATATCGTGGGTCTTGCTCTGCCAAAGACTAAAAAAATGAACAAGATAGAGGCCTTGCAAAACAGCTCAATAAAGGCAACAGAGAAGATTGTGTAAACGCCTTCACAAGCAATTTACACAGAATCTACCGCCACAGTGACACAAAGACTGCCCCGTGCACGTACAGATTTACAATTCACACGTAGTTTTACACTGAACAGCAATGGCCACGGGTAATTGCCCAAAGTACGTATCCAGTATAATTTCTTAAACATGCACTCTTGGAAAGCTGAAACCTCTCACAGGATTACCTCGCTTTGCACTGCAGCAACACTCCGGTTGAATGGGTCAGTGTTCCACAGTCTCTTGCCCTGTCAATTACTAAGCTCCACTGAAAAAAAACCCCTCTACTACTTAGTCTGCTGAGATGCATTATTTTTTTTTTAACATAAATACAAAGACAGGCCATTCTGGGTGTACTTAAGCCTGCTCCTCAATGGCTATTCTCCTCCTCTCATGCACACAGCTGAGCATTATGGTTTACGTTACCTTTGACCCCTCACCTAAACCGTACTAATAAATAGCTCTTCATTATAACACGGCAATAAAACATAAAGATTAAAAACTCCTGGATTCATATAAAACTGTTTCAAATGTCCTCACATGAACCTAAATCTTAATGCTTAATGAGCCTTGGGGCCCATCTCTCCAAGCTGGGGACATGCCAAATCCATGATGCTGATAATGTTTTGCCTTTACAAGGCAGAGCCTGAAAACCGCAGGAGAACACCAATCCCTTCTCACCTCAAGGCATGGCTCACATTCAGAACTTCAAGTATGCCCATGAAACTCAAATACCTTCTTAGTTTCCAGGAACAGGGAATTCAAGCACAAGCCTAATTAAGCATAAGGGGCATCCACTAACTTCTCCGGTGAGGTATCTGGCAAGACAAGAGTCTCTGCTCTGTGCACTACGCAGCCAAGTGCTGAGCTGATGCCAGGCCTATACCACTGACAGACAAGCAAAATAACCTATCTGCAAAATCCTACAAAGGTGACTGATTATTTGTTTTCCCCTACTAGGTCTCTGTAAAATTGCCGTTACACTTACAGAAGGGACATTAACTTGCAAGAAGAACTTGATTTTTCAACAGCCAAACAGCTGAAACCCCATAAACACAACGAAGGCTGTTCTCCATACCTAACGGTACCACTGACTCAGAAGACAAAGTTTTACTATTCCATAGCATTACACTTGCACATCTGGCCCATATCCAGCCCTTGCTGAAAACAGCATTCATGTCCGCCCAAGCCTTGGTCAGATGCACTATAACCATGATGCAAGCCCAAAGAAACTCAGCTCTCTGAGAAAAAGCAGCTCATTCATCACCAGTGATACAAAGAACACAAGCCAAGGAGATTTCTTATTTATAGATGAAAATTATTCTCATGACAGAGTAAATGATAAATTCCATTAAGTAATTCTTGATCACAATCACTTTCAGCTCACTCAGCTTTATAGCTACGCTTCACTTTTTCTTTGAATACTATTAAAATGATCTATGTGCATGACTAACTTCTCGTTTATTTTAATTTAAAAGTAAAACCTAAAAAACTTTCTTGTACTTATAAACATGTGCATCTGAAGAGAACTGCCTCTCCTACACAAGAAAAAGTGTTAAACTTTTTCCTTAATTCACTGTACATATCCAGTTTTACCAAGAGTACTTAGTAATACATCTTCATTTTCGTTGTTTCAAAAAATAAAAAAAGTCAAAGAATCCCAGTTTCAAACAATAAGCATGGTTTCTGCACATCTTACTAAGCTACACAACACCATGTGCTAATATACAAAATAAGTGTCTCTAAGAAAGAAAAGTTTGGGGAAATGCTCATAAGTTGATATCCAGAATTGCATATGCAAGTGACACTCATCTTCAACTGCATACAGTTATTCCTCTTTCACTTATATGTTTATGCCATGGCTTCTCAAGGTATGCAGTTGGATATTCGTTAGAACTTTCATGCTTGAGAAAAATAAAAGATTTTATTATGCCTGCATTTACTGCTATAAATCGATTTACATGCATACGTAAAACAGACACGCAGCTGAACTGTTCTACACACAGAACCCAAGGTACTACACACAACCATGATGCTGTTGGACTCCACTGCAAAGCCAAATCATTTCTGCTTTGGATATTTATAACCCTGGGATAGTGACATGAAAGCAAGTAATTAACTTGGATTTTCCAAGTCTTACATCCCTACAGAGACCTCTAACTGCTGAGTGCCCAGTGTGAAAGAAGGAATCCTGCAGTAGCAGAGCTGGGCAAGGAGAGGCAGGTGGCAAGGAGAACAGAAAGGAACTGCTCACCTTAAAAACACACTTGCAAGAATATTAGAGCAGTAACAACTGGGCAACGCAGAAAGACATATGAATTTTTGTCTTCATGCAGTAATTATTAAACTTATTAATAGCAATTGTTGCATGGATAGAAATAAAAGCAACTTCAACTTCCTCATCTACTGTTTCAGAAAAGCAACAGAACTACCCAGATCAGTGGGGCAGACAGATGGAGACAACATACACTTTTTCTTTTGCAATCAACATTCAAATGTCTGACTCCATAGAATAGGAACACCTAAGGCATTGCAACAACCAGATGTAATTTATTCCTGATTAGTCCTCTAGCTTCTTATGATATCTGGGTCAAACCTAAATGTTAAAGCTATGTAACAAGAAAAGAAAAGAAAAAAAAAAAAAAAAAAGAATGTGCTGGAGCGGAAATTGGGGATTTCTAGTGATATTTCCTACTAGTGGTGGTGTATTCCTGCCTCAAATAGCTTTCCACCATGCCCCCAGGAGGGCACATTTGCCCACCCATGCAGAAGCGCGGCCAGGAAACTCCTCAGTCTTTGCATATGAGAATTTAATACACCAAGTGAGAACAGAGCAAGAATTGCCTCTGCCTAGCTATGATGTCCCTTGCTGAAGTCGCCATCTGCACTGACGTCAGACAGCTATGCTAAAAAGCCATGAACTCATGTCAGACAAACAGAAGTCATAGTCACCGGCTTCTCAGCACAGCTGGGTGAACAATCGGAGCCGGGACTGTCGGGGCAGCCGCACAAGTGGGCTTTCAAATATCCAGAAAGAAGGAAGGGCTTGTGTTACTCTCGTCTGCCAGCTTGCCGCTTTATGGCATCCTGCATCCTTTAAATATGCTCCTCGGCTCCCAGGTTGAGTGGGGCAAGCTATCCAAGTTTTGTCATGAGGCCAGACGGAGATGCTGGCCAGTGGGCTCCTGTGGCCAGCACACGCGTGCAGGGCTGCTCCGCTACTCAGGCTGGTGGCCCATAACACATCCCTCCCAAGGGCCCAAGCTTTTGGCATCACACAGTTGTATTAGTTTTCATTTATTAAGACACATGGATAGTTGCTAGACATGAATGAATCATTTATAGCCAATGTAGTGATGTCTGCCTGAGTTTGCAGGATGCGTAGGCCATAGACATTGGGTTCAAATGGGGGGAGCCCTGGCGCTGCTGTGCATAAAGCTCCAACAATCCTCCTCTAGACGCAGACAAAGATTTCCCCTGTGCCATTTTCCACATGGCTTGTCTGACTGTTTGGGGAATGGACTCTGGCATGGTGGCTATACCGCCATCCCCTCCCTTCTGCAAAACGCCTGCAAAGTCCAAGGGCAGGTTGAGACATGTTTGGGAGACTCAGGGCATACTGCTGTGTCCCCTTTCCTGACATCAACTTCCAGTTCTCTAGTTGCTGGGATACCTCAGGACCCATCACAAAATACAACAGGCCAGGAAAACACTGAAACAGCCATGTGGAAGTAAGGACCACTCCACGCTCACATGGACATCACCCACTCAAGTACCTGGCTATGAGTTGCCAATGACACTAGCGGTGACTACTGTCCTGTGGAGATAAACTGAGCCAAGCTTAGCTTCTCCCTAAAATTTCAACAAATCAGATAAACCAGACCAAAGGCAATGAATTCTTCCATCTTCAGAAAACTAAGACAGCTGTAACGACTTTCTTGCCTTTCGTAGCTTATCAGAGATTTTGAGATCAGATTGTCATCTTCTTGTTGAGGTCAGCTGTGATGAAAGCACAACAGATTAGAAAGAGGTTGAGAGAGAGCTTAAATACTGCTAGATTTCATTCATGAGGGACCCAGGTTGGTCTCTGATAAACCAGAAAACTCCTGCCTACAGAGACAAAGTTGCCTGCAGCAGTTTCACTAGCACTTCACTGAGGAGAGGAAAAAACAAAACAAAACAAAAAAACCCTATCAGTGCTTCACCTACCAAAACCTGTACTTTTTGAAGATAGATTAAGAGCTCTCAGTGTTACACCCCAGGTTTTTGTTGAGTTCTTTATTTTACAGCAAACTCAGAACCAGCGAGGCACACACTTTTATTGTTGGCCTCATAATTTGTTCGCCATTGAAAAGCCAAACTTGAAGGCCAAATTGGTAGCTCTCTGGTTTATGCTCTGTAGCCTATAGAGTTTCATCCACCAGCCACAGCTGCCAGAAGCGGGATGCAATACAAACGTCACAGCCTCTCAGATTTGAGGTTGAGGAGACAGAAAGCTCCAGATTGTTTTGCACTGATCCACAGGTGGTAATCAAAGACAAGCAATTTGCCCAACATCACAGAGCATTTTAGTAGTATAACCAAGGGGTGTCCCTTGACTTGCTTATTACTGGAGCTCACAGCCTCTCTTAAGAAATACATATTTATGCATTTCATTAGCCAAACATTATTTAGTTAAGCTTCACATCTTAAAGATTTACAGCATTTAAATCAGACTACCTCTGCTTACTTGCAGATAAGATTACAATCTAATCTCGAAACACACATCCCTTATTTTTCATGCAACACAATTCAACCTTAACATTTAAAGAGCACTGTGAAATGATTCAGCACACAGTACTTCCCTTGAACATGCAGAAAAGAGATCTTGTGCAAGAGGCAACCCTTAAATACAAAGAGGTAAACTACACGCTCCTTCCGAGTTACACAACTTTTGATCAACAATAACAACTACTTCCCTCCTCCCAAAGCCACTCCTCAGCAAAGACATGCAACTACAATCAAACCAGATCATATCATTTCCTTTCTGTTTTTTTTTCCCCTTTTACAGCTAAAGTTCAAGCTGTCTGATTAATGGCACCAGTGAGATGTATAACAGTATTTACACAGGTAGGTTTCAAAGCTGTCATAAACTACCTAGAGCTGAGCTACAGGATATTAGCTCAAATCTACTGCTGAAAACAGCTTCCACGTTCCAGTGCCTTTCATAGTATAAAACTTAACCAATAGCTGCAATGGTCCAGCTAAACATCTCAGGAGATCTCATGTATAAATTTCAACACGCGTTCAGTTCTGCGCAAGCTTCATCCTTCTGGTGTGCAAAGACAGCTTTTGCCAACTTCAGTGATAACCCTGCATGCCTGGGGAAAGAAATTGGTCCATACAGGTGATTCAGATCCCAAACTCCTGACAACCTGCATGGGATTTTCAAAGAACTACAGGCATTAGGGCACACTTCCAAATCGCTCTTAGAAGTCACCAGCTTTGGCATCTAAGCCCACAACATGCTTTTGGAAGACTCTGCCTAAGAACTAGCTATTAAAACCAGAGAGAAACGTGCAAAAGCTAACTTTCGCCTCCTGTCCAAAAATTACAAAACACATCATTCAAATACACCTTTAGGTAAAATTTAAAGGATGCCTAAACCTTTCCAGAAACTATAAAAGCAGCTGAGTATTGATGGTATTCAGATGGCTAACTCTTGACAGTGCTCGGACCTGGAGTTGGTCCAGAACACCTCACTGTAGCAGAGACGTCCACAGGCAGGTGTGGAACACCGTTTGCCAAGCTGTGGTTAACATCTTTAAATAAAAGGAAACCAAAAAGCAAACATCATTTTTACTTCAGATAACTGAACTAAGGAGCTGGGGTGGAGTGAGGGAAGCACTCTGCAAAACCTGTTTTCTTTCAGCCACATTTCAGTCCTCACCATAACAATAGCTTTGGCACCGAAGCGATGCTGCAGTGAAATACCAGCGTGCACAATTGTCAAAACTCGCAAGAGGAAACCAACAATTGGACATATTAGCTAAAGTTCATCTCAGCTTTAGTCAAGACTGTATTCAAGGCTCAAAATTATAAATGTTACTTACTCACACAGAAGAATGCCATTTTCTAATCCAGAACGAAAATCTTTCTCGCCAAAACTTCTGCCCGTCACTTGCTGCAAAAGAGAATGGGGAAAGAGAAGAGTGACATCTATTAGAAGGTGTACTTTTCAAGAGCAATTCATAACATTCAGTTAAAGCATCTGTTGCATAGGAAACATCTGAGCTTTATGGGTCCTGTCAAAGGACTAAGTTCTGTCCATCAACCAGTTTCCTCCTTCCCATTTCATCAAGCTATTTAGCACATAGAACAATTTGCTCCAGCCAGTACAATTACAGATTATAACTGAGGTGTTTTCTAGAAGTAAAAAACAAGAACTGCCAACCAAAAACTACAATGTAATCTTCAGAATATTTTAAAAAATTTATTCTATAGCATTTTGAATTTTACAACTATTGTATTCAGACAAACTATGTATCTTTACTGTTTTTTTTGCATCATGTTAAAAAACTTATACTGTGCTTGAACTTTTGGCCTTTAACCTGTCACCTTTATAGAATAAGCAAAGGCAATTGGAAGCTCTCACATGAGTTATAGCCCTTCAGACACACGCCACAATACTCCCGGTCATACTAAATTATACTTCACATCATGAAGTCAACTGTGGGCGTGAATACAAGCTTGGTGGAAGCTAAAGTCTAGGCACCTACTCACAGTCCGCAGCCTGTCAGGGATGCTTGGAGCAGGAGGTACACACTGCATTACAAGCTCTTAAGCCAGTCTGTGCTGCTTAGGGATGGACCATCTAGGAACTGTCTAGGAATCCCAGTCTCGCCTGAGGGTGCCAGATGCTACAAGCGTAACTGAACCCCCATCTATGACTCATTACTATGTTGACAATGGCTTGCCATTCATCCTCAAATCATTCTCAACAGATGATGTGTTCAGTTAAGAGTAAAGAATATTTATTATTACCACCAACAAATATATAAAAACAGTTGCTATGTTTTGAGAACGCTGAACAGAAACAAAACAAAGCAAAAAAAAAAAAAAAGCCTGCCTAGTTTTTAATTGTCCTCCAGGAGGTCTTCTCCTCACCCAGCCAAAACATTCACCGGATGCTTACAGAGTTCTCATGGCTCCCATCCAATCTTTCAGCCAAGACCCTTGCTCTGGGCGTTGCTTCCACTATAGAGAACAGTGACTTGGGGACACATCTGTCCTTACATCCCCATTTTCTCCTTGCTGTTCCATTCAGATACAAGACTCTTCCCCTCCCAGCTTCCTGTCATAAAGACAGCAATTTATAAAAACTGACAAGTTTGGCACTTTCCCACGGGATTAGCGAATGCACCGGCTTCACAAATGCTGGTTATAGCTACACACAGTCTTAGACAGGGAACAACACATTTTTTTTGAATTGAAGCGCAAATGCAAAGCCTAAAACCTAATCCCCCACTTAACTATAAACATATTGGTTTTTTCAATGTGAAGGACCTTCTCCCAACAAACTGGTACAGTGTGAAGACTTTAACCCCTCATACTCTGAAAAGTGTATCATAAAGACATCAGTTGACTATCACGTTTGATGCAAATGCATAAAGTAGAATAAGGCACTGCATTGCCTTCATACCTCAGAAGACACCAGATGCAATTTGCCAGTAGTTTAAATGATTAGAGGTCGTTTACTATCTCTAATCATAGTAAATCATCTCTAATCTTGATCGTGCTGGGAGAGAGGGAAATCATGACAATAAAACCACTAACATTTGGGATGAATGATAGACGGAGCACATCAAAACTGGCTTTTATTTCATCCACAGAATAGAGTACAGTATGGAAAGGAATGGGAAGAGCTATTGCATAACAGCCTGACTCATAGTGGTTTTTTTCATCTACACAGAGAAAAAAAAAAAAAGAATAAAGGAAAAAGAAGAAGATAGTCATCTTATTTCACTCTTCAACATCAAACATTCCAGCTATGGAAGTCCATCTTTTTATGTGTTTGTTGAACAGCCTCATTAGCAGTACTGAGACTGTTAACACAATTCAGGTAAGAATCTACCTGCCAAAAGCTGTCACCTGAGTATTGCTGTCATTACTGCTGATGTAGGAAGGCTTCATACATAATTTCTGGCTGTACCAATAAAATCATGAAATGCAAATGCACAGCTGGAACAACAATTCATCCAGCGAGAGGTACAACAAAAACTGACAGCAGGTGAGGAAAGACAGGACGGTCCAGGAACAGTCCATGTCTGTTTGAAAAGGAACTGGGAGTAAATGAGGCATGGAAAGGTTTGTGCCTGTTCTAGATGATCCAGCTGCAGAGGGGAAACATTAATCAGCTACAAGTCTCCTGATTTAGCCAATTAAAATGTAAGAACAGTTCACCAGAGAAAGGCTAGAAACTAAAAATACACATGAAGATGACATTATAAATGTCAAAGATAAACCCAAAAGGGGACTGAGAGGAGCAAGAAGCTGGGTCCACCTTTTCCAGAGGAAATTACAGCTCAGTTTCTTGGCATATGCACACACACACACACACACATGTATGTGTGCACACACACATACACTCCCTGCTCTGCAAAGGCCACTTTGAGCCATAGAGTCATAGAGTTATTTTGGTTGGAAGGGCCTTTGAAGACCATCAAGTCCAACCGTTAACGTAGCACTGCCAAGTTACCCTCAAGAACAACTGCAGCAGGTGTCCAGACCAGCCTCCTGCACACGCCTGAGATAACCTTTGCTCAGCGCACTGAGGCCGGGAGGAGCAAGGATTTAAAACGACTTCAAGCAAAAGGATTGGGACTCTCATATTTGCAAACAGAGTCCTGCATAGCTAAGCACATACTAAAGTTTGCCAGAACCTGCATAAAAAGGAAAACAGGTGCATTAGCCATGGTATCACAAAACCGCTGCGTGCATCACAGGACCGTGTACCTGTTATTAATCTAAGCACTGCTTTGTTCCTACTAGGTTATCTTCTTCCATCTCTGGAAAAACACTCCAGTTCGACTGCTGGATGAAACTCTGAACACACTGACATACAAGGACTAGAGGGTGGTGTTTACAGTGCTTCTACCAAGCTTCACTGGACAAAGAAAATTGTATATCTGCAGTCAGGTACAGAAAACTGGAAAATGGGAGGACAGATCTTCAGCCCACCAGCTTTCGTACTACAGAGAACTGGTATTCAAAACTGAACATGCACAAAACCAGTCATGGACAAATGCAAGGTAGTCTGTATCCTGGGCTGCTACCTTCAGGAAAGGAAAAAAAAAAAAAGGAACACCAAAAAAACAACGAAGATGTTAACTAAGAGAACATTGAGACCTTGCCTTTCTTTGCAATGCTCTCTTCTAGACCACCACACCTTACATGCTTTCAAGACACAACTCCATCTGGTAACTAGCATGGCCCTCACGTCACTGGTACAGACCGACACACTTGGGCAATACAGCAGGCAGCAGGATACATGGAGGAGCTCCTGCATGGATACACTCCTGCAGTGCCAGTACGGCTGTAGCTCTCTGTAGTGCAGGGGCACTAAAGTTAGAACGAAGCACCTCAAAGGCAACACACAAGCTGTATCCTGCTAACAATTACTAAAAAAGCCTGCCACTTCTTTAATACGTTTTGTAAAGCTGGAGGAAGAGAGTTGCCTTTCCATATCATACTGTAAATTAAAAATAGAGAACAGAAGTGAAACATTATAACATTATTGTGCTTCATTTATGTGAGGAGGAGTTGTTTTTATTCATCATCTGGATAACATTTTCTTCTCTGTAAAAAGCTGCAAGCATCTTCAACCAGGGCAATTATCTGACTGCTGGATGTGTTTCTCAGTTTCACTGCCACTTAACAACCCAGAAAATGAACCTAAAATTAATAATAAAAGTTCTTCCAAAGGAATATTAGGAGACTAAACCACAGCACACTGACTCTCTATCACAAACTTACAGCAACAGCTTTAATATATATTTACACACAGTAACACTTCTTATATACAGTATTGTTGCTGATTAACTCCTTTGTTCTCTGCAGTTACGCATGCCACTAAATTTGTGTCATCAAGGCTGGCTGTCATCCAGCCACTAACCAGTGCCATATTACACAACTCTATTTTCACTAAGCTCCAGTTCACATTGTTTTCCTTGCGTTTTGTATTGCTGCTGGTGCTTCCTGAGATGGAGCTTGCAAAGCCTCTGGTGTCAAAACAGCTTAAGGGCATGAAAAAGAAAAGGTGACAAATTAGCGAGCAGATGCTGGCCTCAGGTGAAATTTATCTCGGCCAACAAGATGTTAAGTAGTTGAATAAACAGTAAGTCATCAGGGACAACACTTTGAAAATAGTTAGCTTCGTTGTCTATGTGCACATCTGAAAATAGCGTGTAAAGCAGTGAACAGAAATATAGACACAGCAGGGAGAGGTCTTTGTTACTCATTACGCATTTTGGAGAGCTTGTGAAGCATGACACCAATGAAAGAAACATTTTCAAAAAGTTTAGTAGGCTCTTCATTTCTTTGTACATGGGTATGCTGCATTTCAATTTTCTACAATCAGTATTTTCCCCTATATGATTTTTTTTACTTAAATGAAAAAAGCCCACCCTGCTACTTAACTAGAAAACATACCTTTTTTACTCCTGGGAGATGTAAAAGTAAGACTTAAACTGTAATAATCACTACATAGAAAGCACTGGATAATGTAATCAGCAGGGCACACGAACCACCAAAAGAAGCATGAGAGTTTTTAGGGCATCAGGATTTGGTTCCTCTAGAGTAATGAATTCTTCCCTATTTCTGACATATCTTTTGAGCTAATAACATGAATATGCAAGTTAAATTCCTTTTTCATGTAGCACAGACAAGAGATTTCTGAACTAAACACCACTGGAAAATTTAGAGCCAGCTTTACATTTGCAGACCAGACGTGTACATATTGCTATGGCAGCACTATGGGACTTGGAGACCCTTCACCACTTCTGCCATGTCCTGCACAGGCGACGCTTCACTCTGCCTGCAGAAGGGGACAGAACACATCCTGTAGGCATGAGCTCTCTCCCTCTTACTCCACAGCACAGGGATTTAAATTGCTGAAATTATAGCAATATAAGCTGGTCCTAAGAAGCTTTATTACAAATATTAGGAAGCTAGGTGATTTACCATAAAGTTGAAGACTGCATGAATGGAGCTTCCCAAGAGCAACAAGCACTGGTCAAGCATTACCTGTCTTCCTGGAAAGCTGGATGATGACAAGTGCTCCGCGCAAAGCTTTACAAGGCATTACAGCATTGAGGTAATCTACTGCTAAAATCTATAAAAGGGCAAACAACTTGAATATCTTTACTGTGTATTTCTATTCTCAAGGACAAACCTAGCATGAGCTCAGAATGACTAATGCAGCCAGCAATGAACCACCTGAAATTCTGTAGCACAGAACTTGAAAATTTAAAGACTGCATGAGGGGGAAGGGGGAACTTCCACACTTGGGTAGTAAGATTAATCTGCAAAGAAAACACTTAACATTATTTATTTTTAGATCTTCCGCTTTCTGGTCACTTAAGTTTAACTGCAATTTGCCAAGCTAACTAGCCATGCTGAAGTCCCCTTTGTTCTCTTCCTCTGGCTATTCACCACCATACCGTTCTTTAAAGAGCCAGTGAGTTGGCTTGCTCTTTTTCACACTTCATAGGAACTCAATTTTTTTCTAGCAACAACAGAATAGCATATTCTCTGCTACTGGCTTTAAATTTCCGTCTGCCACACTGTCAGTTGGGTTAGCAACTGACTTTTGGTGTCAACATATAGCATGGGAGAACCATACCCACTGATACAAACATACTCCCTATGCCTTTGGTGGAGCCAATTAAGCCCTTACTAGAAGAATTATTTCTTTGCTACAGGATGCCAGTGAGTGCCTTTTCTTTTCCATGAAGAGATAAACAACAACAACAAAAAAAACCCAGACAAAAACAAAACCTCACAACCACTGATGTTGTTCAATTCTTTCCATAGTTTAGTGAGGAAATGATCCTATGAATGGACACGTGCATTTATATTTAACCCGTAGACTAAAAGAAGAGGTTCAGTCACTACTCCATTTAGGAAACATGACAAAAGAAACACAGAAAGACACAACCTTCCACCCTGGGCCTCCACCATCCCTGTTCCTCCTATTAAACAAGAATTTACCAAGATGAAGACAACAGGGCTCCGTTGACACTCAAGACAGACCACAAGCCAACTCTGAACCGCTACGGAGCAGCACTCCTCCCTTGACCCAGGCCTTGGCTTCAGCAGGTCTTTGACAGCATCCCCTCAGGGCCTCCGTACACACCAACAGAGAGAAGAAATCAGCCTCTGAGCGTCTGCACTACAGTTCTGCCTGCTGAGAGGCCAAGACGTGATGGGAGAAGACAACTGCAAGCCAACGAGGCTTATTGCTGCTGATAAAGCACAGGCATCGCTATATTCCTCCTTTCCCCATTAACATACCACCGCCATCAGCAGCTATTACCTACCCAAGGCTTTAAAGCTAAGTCTGGGAAGGTTTTGTCCTTGCTAATCCTGCCCGTCACCAGAGCTTTCCACACTGAAATTCTGCATTGCTAACAGCAGTATTATACACGCAGGGCTGCCATACGTTGTTTTGGATTTATGATCTCGTAGAGCCGCGCGCATTTCTGCCAGGACATCTGGTAGTATAATCCCTCTTGGCTGGCAAGCTGCTAGGGAGTGTTAAAATTTCATGATAGAGTAAAATCAGCCTCCTTTTTCATCTCCCCTCCCTGATGCTGTTTGTATACATTCCCAGGTGCGTTGCCAAACGCTGAAGCCTTCCCTTTGGGGTGGGGTGGGGCAGAAAACGTTTCATTCAAGGTTGAACATTTTGTGGAAAAAGAACAAAGAGCAACAAGAGAGAACTTAAAAGCGTCTTCCGTCAGACGTCTCCTCGTTGCAGCGCAAGCCCTGCAAGCGTCACCTCGCAGCAGGTCATCTGTTACATCAAATTTGTATTTGACAGTCAGTAAATTGGCATTGCGTCGTTGTTTTATGGGTAACCAGCTTCTTATCTGTACTTCAAGCGGTATTATCAAAATTAGATACCAGATGACAGACATAACAGAACACCCTAAGATACCTGGTTTTAATCAGTGCTCCAATTTAGGGTTCTTTTTATTGCTAAAACAAAAAGAAGAAAAAAAAAAAGTCTCTGCGAAACACTTGTTTCCTGTACTGTGGGATCCATCATCTCTTTATTAGTTTTAATGTGAATCAAAGAAGGGGAGGTTGTAGGCTCCTGCCATAGATTTATCAGTCAAGTGTTCATCCTCCTTGGCTGCGGAGAAGGAGGAATGAAGTATTATTTCAGGAAAATAACTTGTATTTGATGGAAGCTACATCTTGCCATAATGAAACATTCTTTAGCTCTGTACTCTTTTCTGTAAAAACAAAACCCCATGCAGATGGTCGGAGGAGCAGAGACCAGGGTTAACAGGTACAATGTGGAGCCAACGAGTACAACAAACCAGAAGGCAAGAGCACAGAATGCACCTCCTCAGTCCAAGGCCCTCATTTAATCTAGTCCTGGCCGTCTGGAGAGCCTGGTCTTTCTCCTGTCCACCATCTGGAGAAAGCTCCCTGTTTGGCTGCCCCTCTTACTGCTGCACAACCTACCCGAGTTCAGGGCAAACCAGTACTTAATGGCAGTTTCTGCACCTTTGAAGGGAAGAGGAGCAGATGACTAATAATTACTAGCTATCATGAACACCTTTTTCCCAAGGTCTTATTTTCTTAGCCAACCAGGCTAAACAAGCAGTCTGCTCATTGAAAAATGAAAGGCTGATTAAAGTTATTATGAATTTTCCAACCTCTTCACTGCGATCCCTTGGGGCTTGCCATGGGCAGAGGAGCACCTGCACTGCCTTCTATTGTCCCTCTTCAGCTGCATGCAGAAAAAACCAAACACGTACAGGGAACTACTCTCAAAAGCAGTAACTATTGATTTAGCCCTTATTATTTCCCTAACATGATGTATCTTGAAGCTGGAATCAGTGCCGATGCAGTGAGATAACTCAGGCTCTAGCTACTGAACTCAAAGCAGCTGTCAGACCAAAACATGTCAGCCTCACATTTTATCACCAAGCCAAAGCTTTTTTAGCAAAGGCCAGGAGACATTTTTTCCTTTGCCTCAGGTTGATTACACTAGCAACTATCCAGCAAAACAGAAAATTGGGTTTCTGGCCACCTCTAAAAGAGCAAAGAATTAGAAGAGACATTGCTTTATCCTTTAACTCCTTTTTCTAGTTGCGGTATCCCACGGTCTTGAAAAACTGCTCCTCCAAAATATATGCCACATTGCATCATCTACATGTTGGATCTGAAGCATCTGCTAATAAAACCCTCTATTTTCTCTCCTCCAGCTTTAGAAAGTTTAGACAGAATCAGAAGCGTTTAAAGCTCTGTCAACTAATTACAGCTGCAGAGCAAGACACAGGCAGCAGACTCCTCATTGAGCCCAAAGTCTTGTCTCACCCTCAAAGCAATGAAGAGATCAACAGCTCTGTGGGAGATGATGGGATCGCTGCAGTATCTAGATTTGTTAATCCCCACTTCATACAGCTCCAACCTACTTTACATTATCGCTGCATTTGTGTTTTACAAGACCATTGCGCTACTCCTTGGACAAGCAATTTTTTGACACCAGCATGGGTTTTTTTGCCAGGAATGTGCATCTTGGCAGACAACTTTAAAACTGCACACATTTAAAGCTGGACAGAGACAGAAACACAAACATACAAGAAGCTGCAAGTTCAAGAGGCCCAACAGTAAAAGCACTTCAGCTTGTCATTAACCACTGTCAACAGAGAGACTACTGAAGCGCAGCACTGAGTTTTGCAATGAAAAATGTCTGCTAGGAGACACCAGCTTCCCTTTTTGAAGAAACTAGGCGTTCACTTGAGCAAGCCATTACTGAATTTAACCAGCCATTTAAAGACGACACTTAATGTCTTAAGGTCTCAGTGGAGCCTCTGAAATGCCGATGATGAGCATCACTAGGCACCAGTCTACCTTGAAGCTTTTAATGTCATCAAGTCATATCAAGACAAGTCCTTACGTAAAGTGTCCCATTTACAGTCTGTATGATTTAAATATATATATATAAAGTATAGCTCAGCAAGGCATTTTAAGACCTGGTTCTCCAGACAATAAGCCTGGAAGCTCAGAGCAAGCAAAGCAGGAAGCTGTCCATGGGGAATGAGACACTTCATACAGACACCGCTGAAAAGCATAATTCTATCTACCGTCAATAAAACTCTGCAAAACTTTGCTCCTTTCAAATAAAAAGGAAAGAGGAAAAATACCAACAGCTCTGAGAGCAGTATCTGAGATCCTTGGATGTTCCATCTGAACTCTGGATCGTCACTTGGCACGTTCTCCAGCAGAACAGAGCTGCGTGCCACAGCTTTGCAGTCACTTGCAAACAAACCGCAGAACTACCAGCTTCTAAACAGGAAAAAATGTGCATTTCAAAAGTCACAGAATGAAGAAAAATGATCCACTTTCCTGCAGAAAGAAGGCTAACCTTAATTCAGTCATACGCTTTTGAGGCCTTCATTAATAAGTCTTTGGAAGTCGATCTATTTTTTTCCTGCCTCTATAGAGACAGAGTTAAGGAAAAGCATTCACACTCTGAATGCTTTTCCAGCTAAGCCAGTTTTTAAACACCATTTGGCCACCACGCAAGGGTGGAGCTACATTCATAGAGCTGTCAGGGAGCAGCAAGGACCATCTGCTCCCTGACGGCAGGAGAGCCAGGAGATGAGGGTGGCCCCAGCACAGGCTGTGTCCTCACGACGGGGGGACAGTCTCACAGGGCATGAACTGGCAGGTAAAGCCACGTGTTGGTAACAAGGTCCATCCATGGCATCAGACATGGCAAAGCGACAAACCGGGTCTGGGGTCTGTCCAGGGAGTCCAGTCAGGAGCAAAAGGAGACGAGGACAGAGACAGGACTGGAAACAAGGCTACAACGTGGGTCCAAAGCCCACCCAGAAGCCAGGACCAAAGACAAGGAATGGACACAACCTACAACGTACAGTACAAGAGATCCATCCAGGAGGCAAGGTACCTACAGCATTATGCTGCACACCAACAACAACAGCTCCAGAAGCACCAGCTCTGAAGCCATGACAAACCTGACCACGGAGCAAGAAACAGAACGACAACCAGAAGGCTCACTCTGCAGATGCCATCTCTGCTGCCAGAGACTCCAGACAGTAGCAGAAATGGAATACCCCTGCAATCCACAACAATTACTGGTTCTCAGGGACACTCATTCACTTTACCCATCTTATGGCAACAGAAAAACCCCTTTTTTTCTCCCCTCACATCTTGAATGAGAACTGGAGAGGATAAAACCACAGAGAATGCTGCCATAAGGGAAGAAACAAAAACAGAAAAAAATTGGAAGGTATGGTGAAACAGAACAACTATTTATCTCCAAATTATGATATTACAAGCCGATAGAAAGCCTCCTGCAGCCTCTACTGGAGTAAACTGGTTTTCTGCTCTCCCCAACTCTGCTCCATGCCTCCCGTGTCCCAAATCCTGAAGGAGAGGCAACAGCCCTGCAGAAGGAAATAGTGACTGCCATTAATGCTTCAGAAAATGCTTCAGAAACACTTAAAATAGCTAGAATCAACTGATGTTTTAGTGCAAGTAGATATGATACGGTGGTAGATTTGACTGCCTTTAAATAGAAAATAAAGTACTTAATTAAGATTTCAAATCACAGCCTACTCTTGAAAAGGCACTTCCAGGAGCAGCCACCAGCTTAAACAAGATTAAGAAAAAGGATCTCCTATTCTTTTTTCCACCTTCTGCTCTATTTACTTCTTTCCCCTCCTCCTCCCAAAATCACATTTTTCCCCCAACTAAAGAATGTTGAGACCTATCTTCCGGCAGATTGCTGCTATAAGAGCCAGGAGTCCCGCAATGCATAATGAGTACTAAAATGGAAAGCCATTTTTCATTCACCCAATTTAGCTGGAATAGGGCAGTTACACGTAGGTACGGACAGAGTATTCTGCTAAATGGAATTCATAAATCAGTATTGTTGTCCCCTGCAATGATAAACACGCCACTTACAGATCCAGAGCGTCGAATCAAGACCTATTTACAAGGTTGCCCCTGAGACAGAAAACAGCAATGTTACACAGGGTAAGTTGTTGCTATTTTCTACCCCGCTGCTGCAGATACAGGGAGCCTTTGTTTAGAGGACACTGAGAACATAGGGAGAAAGGGAGGAGGATTGATGATGCTTACAACAATAACAAATACTCTCTTTTCTACTGCTGGAGCACCTGCTGCCTCCATCAGTTCAGGCTCGTCCATTATGCAGGATGCCAGCAGCCCAGGCTCCAGAAGCACCAGCTCTAAGCCATGGCAGACCTGACCAAGGAGCAAGGCACAGGACCAGAAACCTCTCATTATCAAACCAATGAGCTGCAATAGCACGCATTTTCTTCCCTGTTTAATGCTGGGTGAGACAAATAGTAGGAACAATTAGGTTAAGCATCTGGTTCAAATACAGACAGAGGAATAAAAGAAATTTGCCTTCAATAAAATTTGTCAATTTAGCCTCGTAGTAAATAAATTCCTGAAGAGAGAAGAAAACCCGGCAACTATTTTAATTGCTCTTACTTTTATTTTTACTGCTAGTGGAAACCATGTAAGGTCTAAAATGGATTGAAAGGAATGTAATTATTTCACCGTAATGCTTTAATAGTGGAAAAGGAACATATTAAAAACATGCTGAACATTTCCAATCTAAACAATAAGAACTGCAAGTTTCAAAGCATTTGCTGCATTTCTACAATTCCAAGAAATCTTTTGAGTTGGCCATTTCCCTGGCAGAATCAGACCTGTCCCTTGAACATCTTCATGTTTCCCTCACGCCACCAA
The DNA here is from genome assembly GCF_964106895.1 of Numenius arquata. NCBI lineage: Eukaryota > Metazoa > Chordata > Aves > Charadriiformes > Scolopacidae > Numenius > Numenius arquata. The sequence goes on along the minus strand of NC_133585.1, from coordinate 42,399,898 downwards.
ACTGGGGAACTTCACCCGTGCCAACAGGGCGACTCAAATGCCGCTTTAAACATGAAGCATCAGCGGGACTCAACACTGAAAAGTATATTTAAATCTGATCAGCCTTGGCTTGCAAAGCACTCTTCACAATTAGTTGATTAATTCACAACCTCGAGCTGTCAGAATGAGAGAGAAAAGCATGATTGATTTAAGTTCTTTACCAGCACGTTGGTTTTCCATCTACCTCCTGACACTCATGTACACTGAGCAACCTTCTTCAAATCTGAAATAAATTAAAAAAAAAATACAGAGATCTTGAAACTTTTCATTAATTAATCATATGACTGTATAAAAAGGGAAATAAAGTTTAAGTTACTTTCCTAAATAAGTTGTCTTCAGATTTCACGTATTATTCAAATAGTAGATGAAATTAAGGGCAAATATCACTAACAACTTTCTCCATTCCTATTAAAAAGCGCATGGGTATTGACAATGTTATGTGACACTCATCAGTAATATTGTACCTCCAGTCGTGGAAGAGCACTACTACTGTCTTACAAACAGGAAATGAACCAGAACTGTCAGAACAGGAATACCTGCCTAATCTGCAAGCAAGATTATACACAACATGGAGGAAAAAACCAAACCAAACCAAAAAAAAAAGCACCCACACAGACCCCCAACAAAACAACACTACAATGTATTTAAATAATACAGATATTCTATGCATCAGCATACATTTTTTGGACAACACTGCAACATTCTTTTTAGAAGGTGTTCACTTAAAAGGAAATTGTATTTCTCTCCCCTTGTTTTCAATGAGAAAAGATATCTGCATGACAGTAGGAACTTTGTTGCTGAGTTCACACTTTCATACAGTTTTTCAATCCTGCCAGTCTGCAAGTGCACCAAAGCCATATTAAAACCTAAGATAACCCCCGTGATGTTTTAAAAGGGAAAGCTCAGGAAGAATCCAAAGCTTCTTTCTCCCTGGCTAAAATTAAAAGTGTCTCTTGCAATCAGCTGACTCTAATATGTGCAAATTCTAAACCTCTCATGCTAAATATTGCCCAGCTTAGGCTGGAAGAAGCAGTCACCTACGGCAAGCTACCAGAACAGCTGTCTGATAACAACCTGTCCTCTAGAATTAAGGGCAAATGTTTAAGACTTCCCTTGAGAGGGGAAAAAGAAAGAGAAAAACACAAAAAGAGCAACCAACATGGGTGTATTTGCTACAAAAGCATCAGTTGACACCTCACTGAAATTTGGGCAGTCTCATCTTAATAGTCAATCCAGTTTCTGAACATGCTTCCTAATTTGTCACTCCATGACTAGGGGCAGGCTGCTGAGCAGAACACAAAAAGGTTCATAGGGAGTTGGAGAGGCTGCTGGAAAACCAACGTTATTTTCCCAAGACTGATCTGCTGATACATTTGCAACCACCACCTGATTTAGCTATGCCAGTTAATCTGTCTTAAAGCTAATTTTTCTTCTGGTATAAATCCTACCATTGCTGGTTTTGTTCATGACAAGAGGCACCAGGTATCTGAGTACGAGCTGGCTTGTTTTAGCCAAAACAGGAATAACAGCACACTCTCCAACCATCTGTTTTTACCATACACTGCAAACTTGGCCAAATAATTTTAAGTCCAGCGCTTTTGTAGTGTGTTTTGCATACTCTGCACTCTGGCTCCACATTTTAAAAAAAACTGCTAGAAATTTTCTCGCTATTAGCTTGAAGGGATACTCACTTATACTCATCACTCCCTACCTTTCAAAACATCAGTGATTTTCACCCCTCAGCAATAAAGAGAGATCTTTTGCCTCAGTCAGACACCACCAGCAGATTCAAACGTTTAGTAGGACAAACGCTTATGTGGGAACAAAGGAATTTAATAAAGGCACCTTAAAAGAGAAAGTTAACCCTCCTGCTGTCTTAACACGCGGTGGATAGTGGAGGCAAGGGGGCAGGAGGAAGAGAGGGGCAAGCAGCACTAGATGCCTTGATTCTGTCGCATTGCATCCCATAAATTTTGTGCGTATCACTTTCAGATGAAGTCTGTGCGTGTACTTTCTCTGCTTTCTCAGAGTTTGACTTGGGTAAAAATAAGAGAAGACAGGAGGGATAAAATGAAGTTGCAGACAGAAAGTACTTTATCTACTAGGATCTACACCAAAGTCCTTTTGATGCAGGTTAACTCCTACAGAAAAACACAGCTGCTCTCTCCAAAAAATTACAAAACCCATGTTCATCCAAACTCCAGGATCACAAGAAGAGGCCTCACAACACTCATTTTAGTTATTTTGTTTGTATCTTGATGAGCTGACACCATGTAACGCAAAGGCATTTGCAATAGTACAAAATTATCAAGCTAAATAAACTGTGTCTCAAGAGCTAATTGTATCTTCTTATGGCCTCTGTCTGAAGAGTCATTATATACTGGAACACAATTGGAAGTCTATTAATATGAAAAAAACAGATTCAACATCAGAAAAAATAATACAATTTTTGTATGTTTCGCATCCAAACCACAAGCCAGCAAGCACTAGAATTTTCTCCAAGACTAATAAAAGTTAAGTTACTTTGTGGTCTTTGGTTACTGGGTTAAAACCAGATACATTGCTTTAAATCTTTGTTTTTACGTAGCAGGGCTTACAATTTAAACCAGACAGCAAACACAAATGAAGCCGGGTTTTGAATACTGTTTAGCACACCCCTCCACCTAGGTCTGAACCGCCTCTTGAGCTGCTCCACAAAACCACATCCTCTCCATGATTCAGTCGTTCCATTTTCTCCCCTCTCCTCTCCGGCTGAGCCCCGAAACAATAGGACCAATTTTGGCCACTTGTTAGAGTAACTGAAGCAGGATTCTGTAGAGACAAGCTTCAGATTAAATGACCTCATATTTTCACATTTTAGTGGCATTCTTTTTGGCTTCGGATAGCAAGGGAAGATGGAATGGCCCTGTCTAAAGCCAAAATTAAAAAGTGATATTGAACAGGCAAATTAAATAATGAATATGCTGTCCCTTGCTACATCACCAACAATGGTGATGTCTTTTGCAGACCTCGTTAAATAGAAGCAGGCCACTACATCTAGATGCCCAAATCCACCATTTGTTTCTTCAGGAAGAATCTGCAAGATAACCCTCGCAAAGCTGAGTACGCACCTCAGCTCAGTTGGCTAAGATGAAAGGCAAGGTCTTTTCAAAGACCTGTCCAGGGAAAGTCAGTGACCCACATGATCACACAGCACCCATAACTCTATCTTTTACTTTAAGAGTAAATCACAAAAGATAAAGCACATGTAGATAATGAGGAAAAAACCCAACAAATAGAAACAGCAGAAATCCAAGCCAAGAAATTATTTAGATGAGCTGCCACAATACTGTGGGGAGGAGATCAAGCTAAAAGTGAAAATGCAAAATTTATTTCAGTCTATTCCTAATGCCATCTCACGTTCCCTTTATCTTCACTGACATTCCTGTGACCCTCTTCAAACTCCTCTGTTTTGCTGTTGCCACCCATGTACCATCTAACTTCTCACTTTTGATCATCTCGCTCTTGCTATGATAGTCACAGCAGCACACTTCCTCTGGTTTATCCAGTTTTCTACACCAAGAATAGAAAGTATTTCCACTCAGGAGTGGAAACTAATGTCTAGCTAAAAATCCCTTGAGCTTCCAGTTTGGTTTCTCATTCATTTTCAGTTAGGCATGTGGTATTTGATCCCAAGGTAATAACAACCATCCCAGCTTCTATTAAGATTAGTGAAAACTAAGCCATTCAGTTCTCCACAGGGTCTCAACTGTGTCTTAACCAGTTCAGCTATTTGCAGACCATTTCTGTACGAGAATTAAAGAAGGTGCTACCGTCTGCAGCTAGTAACTCCCACGCAGGACAAGAAGGTTGTGATTTGCTGCTTCTTTCAAGTGCCCTAAAATAAACAAACCCCTTTGTTCCTTCCCCTTGTAGTAACAGGGGTGACCAGATGGGAAAAATCAAACAAAGGTTTTCCTGATTATATCCTTTTTATTATAAACAGATGGTTTGCTCCATGTCATTCCTCGATCTTACACAACTTCTTGATGGCCTTCTGCATAAAAACAATTTTTTAATCTATCATTTTTATATCCATCTTCATAAAAGTCTTTTAAATCTTCATATTGTTGATTTGTATTCGTTCAACAGCTAAATGCAACCCAACAATTTAACAGATGAGATGATCTCTCCAGCTAACACATTTTACAGGTTTTATCAGTTTGCAAATTCACAGAGCAACCTCCCAGGGACCAACACTTACATGTCTCACAATCAAAACAAACAAAATCTGCAGTCCTCAGAAGATATTTAGTAAACAAAACAAGGTGTGTGCTGACTGCAGTATTAGCATAAACAAATACCACTGAAATAATATTTTCCCATACTTTAGAAGTCAGAACTAATTCCGAATTCTCAGGAATATGGCACAACCTGAATCTCTGCTCAAAATCACTTTAATGGGAGATGTAGGCGCTGGGAGATCAGCACCTAAAAAAGGACTCTGAAACAGTACCTTTCCAAATAATAAAAAAAAAAACCACCAAACAATTTCACATAGTCGCAGAACAAGATATTAATGAGGCTGTTTGTAATTAGCTGGGAGAAAAGAAACATCAGCAATAAACCTGCCAGCTCTTAGGCTGACTGCAGCCCCAGAGAGTAGGAGGGAGCTGAGAAATACTGGCAGAGCCTCCCAGAGAAGAGGCTGAGGGTGTGAGAGAGGAGAGGAAGCGGAGAGCGAGAGGGCGACGGTTCCCTAGCCCCTTCCAAGATTGCCGTCTGCAAAGTATCTAAATGTATTAGCAAAACCATGAGGTTCCGCTGCTCACAAACTGTTTGCAGCTTGTGTCCGTGTCTGCGACGTGTGTGTGACTAAACAGGTCCTGATGCAGGACGGCAGGCAGCTGACTCCCATCAGAAACTTCAGGCTCATCGGTATCAGTGGTTGCCACATCTCAGCTGTGTTAAATAACAGTATTACAGACATTCAGTACTACTTTTATATTCATTAAATTTTTAAAAATCAAGTAGCAAATAAATAAATAAAAAATCAGAATAACTTAATTGGTTGTGAACATTGAGCCTAACCTGTACTGAAGACTTCTGAAGGAAGCTGCAAAATAAAAACAAAGTTAAATTTTAAAAATGTGTTTGGAAACTTTTCAGATGCTTTTCTTTTTGGTATTTCACATGTAACTATTTGTGGTTTAGCTAGGAATTTTTTAATATTCGTTTGATTCAATGAACAGATGCCAAAGCTTCATCTCAAAATTCTGTTTAAGAGTTTAATTTATTTTTGAAAAGGAGCTAATAGGTTTTAAGTATCTAACTCTTCTTCAGGAAAAGGTCCAGAAACAAAACCCAGCCAAAGGTCAGACTTGTTAAACACATGTATCTATGAAATTCAGATTAAAACAGTGCTTCCTGCAATTAAAACATTTTCTACATTTCCCACTGGGCTCAAAATTTAGTCTTTCTGCTATTGGGACAGAGGGAAAAAATGAACTCTCTTATTCTAGAAGTAAAAGTTTAGAAACATCCAGCCGTGCAACTTCTGAACTACATAGAGCCACACTGAATATATGTGTGCTCTGGAGAGGTTATCCCCCCTCCCATACCCTCGCTACTCATATGACCACGGCATGAGATAAAAGCAGCTATTCGATCCAAAAGTCGGGAAACAGGGAATTCCCTGTTACACTCTAAGCCCAAACCACATGCCTGCACCTGCATCCCAGCAGCTCCCTCGGCCACCGCTGGACCAGCCCAGCACTGCTCTGAGCCCTGCCAGAGACCTCCTAGGATCTGTCGCACCACCTCCCACCACCAGCTCCTGCTGGTGCTCCCCTTCCCAACACCACCTCCAGCTGCCGGAAAACACTTTGCAGCCACTCCCAGACTGACTGTGAGGGTCATCAATGAATCCGAGAGAAATCTGGAATTCAGCAGGAGGAGGAGGACAAACATTACTGCCAAAACAAGTTCTCCTGGAGTTATGATTCCGAAAACATAGGTATCTGGGTCCAGTTTGCAGCTCAGCCACGAGCTGCTTGGCTTAGAGAAAAATCTCAATGTATCAATTGCGTTATACAAACCCAGCTACCTGGCCAGGATTTCCAATCTCTCTTTGCATGGGGACTTTTTTTTTTTTTCTTAATGTTATCTTTGAGGTTAACTATTTAATCAGTATATCATTTTACAAAACAATGCACTCTCACCAGCTTTTAAAGTCTAATTAGTTTTCTGGATCAGTCTATCACATAATACAGTTACTTCGTACAAATCAGATCACCCAATTCACAGGTATAAGCACTTACGTATTAGAAGAAGGAGGCACACTCTACAATAAAAAAAACCCAAACTCTTCACAACTGTCAGATTAAGTAGGACACATAGAGAAAGGAATGCAAGAATCTTGTACTAATAGTTCTGTAAAAACAGATACTAAACCTCCTCAAACGAACTCTTCATTAAAAATAAGTAACTTCTGGAAATCGAGTATTTATCTCTAAGTTCCCTAGAATTATAAAAACAAATAAAAGGCTTTCTCCACAATTAAGAGCTAAAATTTCTTTCCCTATATAGAATACAATGATCATTTTGTTGTAACAAAATCATCTACGATTCAAAGCAAACTATTCTCAGTTCTTGAGGCTCCCACTAGTCACGCAGCTAAAAACAAGGCGTGTAAACAGCATGAAATAAATTTCATGTACCAATTTGCATTTGCCGTCTCAATTACTCTCTCTGGAGACGAGCTTTTCGCCACTTCTCAAATCAGAGAGACACCAACAACCAGCTTCATCTTCTCACATTTTTCTTCCTCTCCCTTTTCAGATCGATTCTCACCTTTTTCAAAAGTGCTTTTCAGTCCCTCCTGAAGCTACACAGAATTCAATTCAGTAGATACTTAGGCCAAGTCAGAGGTGACTACAGCATCTTACTTCTCCTAGTGCATCTCAACACAGAGAATATTCTGGTTAACCTCTGACTCCAAATCCAGTAAACTGGAACCAAGAGATGTAATGGCAGCCTGCACATTACCTTTTGAAGTAAGTGCCCTCCCAAGGCGTAAGTAAGAACATAAATAGCATTTCCTCCTCTACTATGATGGCAATGTGGCTTTATCTTGCATTATTCCCAGATGGCCACTTGCTTCATTTAGAGGCTCTGCTGGAAAAAAACCCTGATGTTTGGGAAGGCCCTTAGAGGCCAAATCATCTCTGTCTCAAAGTTGAATCAAATATTCCAAACTCAAAATATTTGAATTTTAGTTTAAATCAAATTCAGTAAAGAACAAACAGACCATTGTTTGTAAAGAACAAACAGACCAGACAGAACGAGAGGGAATGGCTTCAAGCTCCAACAGGGTAGGTTTAGACTGAACATTAGGAAAGAATTTTTCACAGAAAGAGTGGTCGGGCATTGGAATAGGCGGCCCAGAGAGGTGGTTGAGTCACCATTCCTGGATGTGTTTAAGAGACATTTAGACGTGGTGTTGGGGGATATGGTATAGGGGAGAACTTTGTAGAGTAGGGTAGATGGTTGGACTCGATGATCCCAAGGGTCTCTTCCAACCTAGACGACTCTATGATTCTATGAAATATTTTGACATTAACCATTACCAAGAAAACCCCTCTACAGCAGCAGCTATTCCTCCCTTAGTAAATACAAAGGAAAGTTCTCTTTTTCGTTTATTTTTAAAATTATTTTCATTTATGCAAATCTGTCTGTAATTCTGCTTTAAGCTCCAGTATTCTCAGGGAACTAGCTCTGACATATATTGGTGCTTTCTTTCATCAATATGAAAAAACCCACATAAGCTATTAAACTGATGCAGAATACCCTGGAATTGCTTTTTACTCTGTCTCTGAAGGCAATCACAGGGAGGTCGCACAGCAAGCACAGATCATTGAAGACTACGATTCCCTGCATGTCCAATGACATGAAGTCAATAAACAGCCTCCTTCTGCCACAGCATTAGATACAGGTTTATTATTGACTCTGTTAAGAACTGGCTTCTATTCCTTTTGAAAATCTCAAACTGAACTGAGTTTCTTTATAAGAATGTGCTGTAATGCAATTGACAATCTCGTCAACTACATGTGTGAATGAAAAACTAGTAGCAAGCCCCCCTTCTGCAATTCACATTTCACCAAAACCTTCATAAAACAATACGGTACGTGCAAAGACAGCTATCAGCAAAACACTAAGGCCACTGAGCCTCAGCATCAAAACCCATGCATTTAAATTACAGTGTTAAGAGAAGAGTAATTCCTTGAGCTTTGAAACTACAAATTAATAGATCACGTAACCCATCACCTCCGGCCGTCCTCTTGCAGCACTTCACAGGTTTCAAAAAAAAAAACAAAAAAAACCCAAAAAACCACATACCATGCGATGAAAACTTAGCAGGGAAACAAAAATACACACACACGTAGCATTTTAAATGTCCAAAAGATGAGCATACCCTGGAATTGCCCAGTAGCCCCATAAAAATCAATATTGCCATCTCTAGTAGGAAGCCACATGCCTTACGCTCAGCACACCTCCTGCTAACTTTGCAGTGCCCCAGTCCTGGCCTGTTGGGCTCGTTACCAACACATCAGGAGAACCTGCTGCATGAGCTGGTACTTTGCTCCTGATGCTGCTCATTACAGCCCAGAGTATATGCATGAAAAAACAGCAATGGCCCCAAAATGTGGGTACAGGCTGGCAACAGAGACCCCAGGACTCCATGCAACTCATTGATGGTCAGCTGTTGGCCAATGGAGAAAACCAACCTTGACAGCCAGGAAAAGACTGCTTTAAGCCTGACAGGGAAAGAAAAGCAGCAGGAAAAGGCACTTGATCCAGCCTGGGAAAGAAACACATCATGTAGTACACAGCCCTAGGTGTGCACGCCCAAGGGTGAGACCCATCTCCAGCCTCCCACATCTTGTGAAAGGGCAGGATCTCCAGTGCCAATGGAGGACTGCCACAAAGGAGTGACCATGGGGCTGCTGGAGCTATACACTGGCCCTTACTCTCTGCACTGGATCCAAGGACCTGCCTCTCCACCTGCATGCTTGCAGAAGCTCAGTTGCCCCTTCTCCTAATTCCCAAGAACCCGTGACCAGCTCACCAACCATCCAGGACCACAAAGTGTGACAGAGGAGTATGCATTGAGTGGTTTCCCCAAAACCATTTAAATTTGAGACTTAGCTTTTCAGGAATAGCATCTAAAAAGGTCTTTCTGAAGGTAGAGTTTTAAAAACTGAGGTATATTTAAGCTGCTGTCCCTTTCTGCCTATCCCTTGATACGCCTTTAGAAGTTGAATTCAGCTGGTCTGTGATTCCTGCCGGAGTCATAAAAATCTTGCAGCTGCAAACTCCATGATAAGGGAGAACAGTCCTTATGGCCAAATGTACTGTGCCTGCTTATTTGTAAAAAATAAGTGAAAGCGCAACCTGACTATTTTTTTTCTTTTTTACCCTGTATGGTTTATCTCATGCAATCCTTATTTCTCCCTCAATTTCTCCAACAACCAATGAACTCCACAAAAAATACTGATGACTACTTTACCACTCTATTCAAGGCCGTAACTTGCAATTTACTGAAGAAATTATAATCTGGGGGGGCATTAAGTGTGTACTGGGTATATTTTAATGACTCACTATTTGTTCCAGGGAAAATAGCTATATATCAGGAAGTGCTCCATGCACTGCAAATGAGAATGAAAGCATATCTGTTCAACAGTCAAATTAATCAGAGATCCATCTTTTTCACATGACAACCTTGGTCCAAAGTAATTTATAAAAAAAACCAAACAAACAAGCCTATGCACCTTTCCCTTTTACTTACCCTCCACAAAATGTCTACCAATGCATTCCGTTTATTCTACATCAGACAAAAACCAACCACATAAATACCTACAAATGTTATTGCCTACATCATGAAATCTCATTTTGTTCATTCTGAAAAAAGAACTAATTCCACCCCCTTAACACAGAGTAATTTATATGCATTCAAGTATTCTCAGTCCTCTGTTCCCTATCTTAAAATGTGGTTTTAATTTTTATTTTAGTTTTTTTCCCCAATATAATTTCAATACAATACAAACCAGCAATATTGCACTCACACCCATTTAACACTAGCGCTCCCAAATTCATGAACACGGCTGCCTGACAGACAGCACTCCTTAACAGAGACACACTGAGCATTCAGAACACGGAACAGAACACGGAAGCCATAGCATAATTTACGATGCCAAACAAAAAAAAAAGAAATATCTTTGCACCTTCTTCTCAAATTATCAAGTTAGTAGACTGCCCGTTTTGCAAACAATTTCACACGATTTGTACATCACCAGCATCCTTTTGTTCTGTTACTTGATGTATACGGTATAAAAGATTTTGGAATTTCAAGTCTCCTGCAAGGTCTCAGCCTGGCTAGGAATGCCTTGTCTTCTCCAAAACATTTAATTTAGAAGGCAGGACTGCAAGATGCACTGTCACCATCAACCCGCTTTTCACACTTCGGAGCAATGCTAAAAGGATTAGGGGATTTTTACCAGGATGCTGAGGCGTTTACTTAGAAACAATCACCAGTGCTATTTATTTCCTCACCAGAAGTATAAAAGGAATAAAGCTATGCTACAGGGGCATTTTCATCCTTCTGAGCCTCCTTTATTAATGAAATTAATCATCCCTAATAGTAAGTTGCTAGTGAACACAAGCTGCTCTTGTCAATATGGGATAAGCTAGGGTTGTGATCTTGAAGATGTGCGATCCTCCACACCAAGCGCTCAGTCATTATTAAAAGGGCATCCAACTCCTCCCTTTGCCACACAGACTGGGGGCGGAGGGGAATGTGTTGCTCTTTTCTTCTGCATTAGAGGCTGTTCTGCCGGAGGAGTGCTAAAGAAACACCATCCTTCTCATCACGCACTCAGTCACAGCCTTCTCTCAGGCAAAGTCAATTTTCTACATCTGCCTTAGCTTGCAAAATAAACACTAACACATCTTAGGTAAGGATGCCTTCTAAAACTTGTCAGTCTCTCTAAAATGATAGAATTGATTCTCAGTAAGTCAGCTTGATTTTGTATTACACGTTTATACTAGAACTCTGTTAATGCATATAAAGGACAATCTTTTTTACATATTTCTTGTAAAAGATCTGTCATTTGGCATGTAGCACCAACTGCTTTATTCAGTTTTCTCCAATTAGCAGAGTTATTTTCCATCCAATTAAAATAACAGGGTATGTTTAGTCTATGGACCATTCTAGCACACCAAACAAAAGTCTTTTGTGATCAGTGAGAAAATTCGCAGAGAATGCATACAGCATAATCATTTTGCATTATGTGTGAAATTCCAGATCATTAACCCCTTAAGAAGCACGTCTTCCACACAGCTTCCCCAAAGGTAGCTTCGGACAGGTCTTTCTGATCCACACCAAGAGCAAATTGGCTCGTCATCTAAGGAAGCAGCCTGCCTACTGGGGAAACAAAAAGGAAGAACCTTCTCTGTTGCCCACCACACACACAAGCATCCTGCTCTTAAGAGACAAAAGCACAGTTGTAAGGTAATAAATACTGTTGGGTTTTTGTTGTATGGGTTTTTTTTGTTTTTGTTCTGTTTTTTACAATTTACACTGGTTAAAAGTAAATATAAAGGCAAAAATAACTTCACCCCTCTATAATTTAAAGCCAATTCACCAGCTGTTGAAAAGTCTTGCTGTATGAAGAGTCAGGAAATGAAGGGGTTGCGATGCTGTTATCTACAAGCAAAAGAAACTGAAAAGCAAATCCCTTTGAAATACAGTTTCATCAGAAAAGAAATTATATTCTGATTTGGAATGGTATATAATCAATTTTTTACATATACACAAAATCTTTCACAGCAGTCTATTTTCAATTATATTTCAGAGATGGCTTATTTCTGGTTTCCCATTACAACCTGTGTTAATAATGCTCCGATGAGCCTGGGGCTGAGACATCACCTCTTCCTACATGAAATACACTGCATGGTAATAACATATACATACACTCATGAGTTCTGTTTTGCACTCAATTTTTTTTTTTTATCCCTAATCAAAAGATTCCCAAGGCAATGCTAGCTTTCAGACTACCACCTCGCCCAGAGAAAATATTCTCACTCTTAACTCATTCAGCCTCCTGTTGTTGAGACTGCTAAGCTATATGATAATGCTAAAGAGTGAGGTACATTTGGAACCAGGAGAGTTATTTTAAGTCAAAGGACAACACCAGCACAGGAATAAACAGGTATACATTACTCACAACTGCATCTAGGTTGAAAATTAGAGTGTTTCTAACCCTGGAAAGACTCAGGGGCTATTCAGCCAGAATTACATAGGTGCATCACTATGCTGTTTCTTACTATTATTAAGATGAAGTTGACCATCTCATGGCTTTAAGGAATTATATGCCCCAGTTCCCTGCAGTAGAGAGGATTTTCACCCAACGCCATCCTCTCTAGTCCTGCATTCTGAGGTCTCTTTCCAAAACTAGCCCAGTGCTGCCAGCAGCCAAGATTTCAGCCACGTTCATATATACCAAGTTTCCTCTCACATTACTGTAGCCCCATAACCTTGTACACCGCTCTTCTGTCCACCTATTTCAGCTGAATTCAGGCTTTTTAATATCTTCTTTCTGCTACAAACAGGCATGCAATCTCTGAACTGCAATATGCTGATTTTTGTTGGTGGTATTTCAAGGCTAAAACACACTTGTGCTAGGATTAGGTTCTCCGTAAGTGAATGAAGATACACTTGTGCAAGAATTAGGTTGTGAAGCACAGTCAACCCCGCTGTAGAAGCAGCTGAACAGGTTAGATAAGCTAAGAACAGCTTAACAGACAAGTAGTTGTCTGTCTTCTATCTGCGAACTCACATTAACTGCTCAGGGGCACCGAAATATAACTAAGAAGAAAAGGATGAAAACTCAAAACGATGAATTAACAAAGCTGTTTTCAGTACCACGTTTAGATACTGTGCAGTAAGCCTGGAGTGACAGCACACACCAGATAAAGAATGTCAATACTGAACAGCCATCCTGGCTCTCTGCATTTTATACATTGGAAGAAGCAAAGACTGCTGGACAAAGAGAGCCTGTGATCATGGAAGCAAAGATCACAACCTATGCTGCATCTTGGAAGTAAGACTAGAGAGGTAACTTAAATACTAACACACCAACTTTTCAGTGCTTACCTCCAAATTCACTCTACTTTTTTTACTACTGTAATGCAATTAATCTACAAATATTGAATATAAATTTAAAACCTCCTGAAGAATTTAATAGCTATGACATCTTATTAGAATGTTCACAAGTTAATATTGCTAGGCGTTTTTTGAACCGTGGCAGAATTTGCACACAGAAATCTAAAGCATTCAATAAGCCCTAAAAACTGCAAGAAATTCAATAAGCCCTAAAACCTGCAAGCTCAGTTAGGAAAATGACTAATTCTTTGTACTGCCTTTGAGAGCAACTCCTGAACATAAAGACACCCAAATTATTTCAGTATGAAGTGCTCCTAATTCTAAGGAAAACCTTCAGTTTTAAGCGCACTTGGCATCTCAGAGCAACCTTTGAACATGTGGACAGCCCATGCCGAGAACATAATTCAGATATTTATACAAGTATATATGAGCTATCAAAGAAGTCATCTCTTCTACGTTTGTTTGGCTTCATGAAGGACAAAAGTGTTACTTGGAAGGGGATGTGAAAAGTCTAATCGCCAGATCTTAGATATCTAAGTTTTATAGAACAGGTTGTTCAAAAGAATCCTGCTCCAGGAAACTCTAAAGAGTAGATTTTAGGCTTCACGTAAAAGGACCAGAAGTGGTGTGCACAAAGAATGAACCTCAAGACACAACTTTTCAAGTTGGGAAAAAAACAAAGCTGTGCTTCAGGTAACTGGCAGTAGAAAGAACAGCTAAGGGAGCATGTACCTTCAACGCACTTCATGTCCTATTTTGTAACAAATAAACCAATTTGTGGATCACTTAGCATATGAAATCCTGTTTATGCTTTATAAAATCAGATTACAGTAGGCACCACAGTCCCTCTGCTTTTAAATGCTTTGGTCCTTATTCACAGGAAAGAGATGAAGAGATTGGAGTATCACAGCCTCCAGAAAATTTTTACACAAAGATGATTAGATAGACCAAAAGCTCCTGGCCAAAAAGGGGCAGTGTAGCTGGACGACCCAAAGTCTCTGCTGCAAAGCTCCGCAGTCTAGCTCACGCAAGGACTCTTGGCCTCATCTCTGAAACGCTGGAGCTGACAGACTGAATGCCTTGCTCTGGTGTTCGAAGACTGCTATGAAAATCTTGCTTCTCTCACTAGTTCACGCTCATGCACTAGTCTTTATCCAACACATACAGCAGCTGGATAAACAGAGGTTTGCACTGAACATAAAGATTTCTTTTGATTTGTAATGAAAACCATCACTGGCCATCACAGCTCACCTGTCACAGAACCAATAATAGTTTTAAATGCCAGGCATCAAAGGAGTCCAAGCATGGAGTCAGCCTGAGCTCTGGCATTTATGCCTCTTAAGACACATATTGAACACAGAAATACTTCCCACTTTTCCACATGTAAGACTTGTGATACCTGTGTTGCAGACCTGACTATAACATGATCCAAAAATAATATTAGCCCTAAACGGAGAGGATTTTTTTCACAGGGAAGCAACAACCCTCCTTAAAAGGAAAGTGTTCTCTTCCCATTTCCTTTTTCTGGGATTCTATTAAATACCTAACTGACAATTATGGGCACTCGACATCTTCAGCCAGCTTGCTCTCAATTCCTCCTAAAGGCTGCTTGTGGACAGAAGCCAGAGAAACCATGTTCTGGTCTCTATGGTCTTTCTTATCTTCCCCTTCTGCCTCACAAAACAGGTGTCCCTAACAGAACCAAGATGTGCAAAGTAGCTGTGAAGCTACACGAGCCCAGCTGATGATAACGATTCTCGGAGCATAAAGCCAATGACCTAAGCAAGTCAGGATGTAATTCCCTTTGGCTTTCTGTATAGCACAGCACAATCTATTAGATGCATTATGCACATCTATCCCTGCATTTAAATAAATAAATAAATTAATAAAAATCACACCACACAATCAAACTGAGCTCAGCAAAACACACAAGGTCCTCTCACTGTGTGTAACAACTAACATGCAATGTAAGGCCACCACTGAGCAAAGGGCTGTGGTCACTTGCATGACGTACAGTGGAACAGAAATCAAAATCCAAAGCACTAGCATGGTTCATGTAGAGGAAGCTGGATGACAGCCAACAGTAGCAACAAAAGAAGAACAAGTGTGGGATCTCAGAAGAAACAGCATAAGTGTGCTTGTATGTGGGTAGGTGGATAACGATGAAACAGCCTGAAAGTCCACAAGATTCCTGGCAGAACACTACATGGCCAGAATTTTCTTAGGCAGATGCCTGCAGAAAGATACAAAGAATGAAAGGACCAGCCTTGGTCACAATATAAACCTTCAGAGGAACACCAGTAGCAAATGGCCACCAGCCAGACTTAACAATTACTAATCACCGATCCTGGTGTCCAGCCTGTTTTCCACCTATCTGGCAGACCTCAGCCTATTGCCTTACAATTTGTCCTGAAGAACACTATGGAAGACAATGTCAAAAATCAAGGCAAAGGACATCCACTGCGCTCCTCTCAGCCACTGAGCCAGTTATCTCACCACAGAAGACAATCAAGTTGGTCAGCCATAATTTGCCCTTTGAATATTCAAACTGACTATTCCAAATCACCTCCTTCCTCTTCAGATACCTGAAAACAGCTTCCAGGAGAACCTACTTCTGCCATACTTCTCCTGCAGACTAAGGCAAGGCTGACCCTCCAGAGCTCCTTGAGAAGACATGCCTGATGTTCGCCTCATTCCAGCCATGGTGGAATTCTCCTAATTGCCATGACCTTTCAGTGACAGACAGTCACTGAAAGTGGCATCAGCCGTTTCTCTCAGGACCTCAAAGCACCCCATCACATTCCCTGGACTTGTGCATATACAGTTTTATTTAACAAGTTCCTCACTTGATCTTCTCCCATCATGGACAGTATTTCACTCCCTCCAACACTGTCATAAGGGACAGGTAACTGTGAGGCCTGAGAGAAGACCTTATCTCAAGCAGAGAAGGCAATGAACACCTCAGTGTTTTCCATGTCCTTGATCACTACATCCTCTCTTCCATTCAGCACAAGGTCCTCATTCTCCTGTCTTCCTTTCTCTGTCAACATACTGTGGAAGACGCTTTTGTTGCTGTTTAAGTCCCCCATACTTCTCAACTCCAGCTGTATTTTGGCCTTCCCATTTCGCTCCCTGAATGCCCAGGTAAAGTTTCTATATTCCTCCCAGACAGTCTGCCCCTGTTTTCACCTTCCATACAATCTGTTTGCATTCCCTATTCACTGGCATCTGCCTGACTTCCTGCACATCAGAGTGGAAGAGACTGAGGAATGCAGTTGAGGAGACTGTCCTTGAAGACCAGCCAGCTCCCCCAGGTCCCTCTCCTTCAGATCAGCCTCCTATAGGATCCCCCCTACCACCTCCCTGAGCAAGCTGAAATCTGCTCTTCTGAAGTCCAAGGTGGTGGTTCCATTATCAGCTTTCTCTTCCCTGAAAATTTTAAATGTCACCATTTCACAGCTGCTGCTGCCAAAGCTGTCATCAGCCCCAAATCCATTCATCCTTATTCACAAGTAGTAGATCTGACAGAACTGCTCTGCTAGTCAGATTGTCCAGCACCTGTGTCAAAAGACTCAGAAGAAACTACTGGAGGTATGGACTGCAGCTTCCATGCACATTTTCATCATACAGAAAACCACGATTACTTGTTTTACATAATATTTGGAGAGCTAACAGGCAAAAAGCACAGCCAAAAATCAGTGCTCTGGCTTTGCTCTTCTCTCTCAATGCACAGAAGAACCAGTTGTTTGGAATACAGAGGATCCAACACAGGGCACTTCCCAGGCACATCTTCAGGTGTGACTTCCACAGAGGTCCAACATACCTTTAGCGACCATCTGAATTCTTTAGAGGCTGAAGAGCTTAATTTAAGCGCATCAGGAATATGCACTGATGTCAGTCTAGCTTTTCAGTATTCTTAAGAAAATGGAAAAGGAAGAAATGAAAGAGGCAGTCATGGAATTTGACAACATAGTCTTTGTTTATCATTTTGGGGATCTTGATCTCCAGCATACATGGAATTTTCAGAGAATTTGACTGTCACGAAGGGAAACAGAGTCCAGATGTCCAATACTCAAATAACAGAGCCTGTGTACAGTTGTTGGGGAGCCAGAGTGAAAGTAGTCTGGTATATTTATGTTCTGTTTGAGTATTCAAATATGGTTGTCTAATGAGAAAGCTGAATGAATGTTTGGATTTTGACAAGAGAAAGAAGGTCTCCGAAAAACCGGAGACCGCTAATAAACTGCTCTATGTCTAGACTAATATTCAAGTGCGTTTTTTTATTATTTTTAAGGTCAAGCATGGATCAAGGAAGAGTAAAATATGGAGGTCATCTTCCATGAGAAGATTTTTATCAGGAATCCTTTCCTCAGGGTTTTCATGGGGCCTGAGGAAATTTGAAATTGCCTAGTAGGCCATCTACTCTGCTTGGACACTCATACTGTTATGGCTCACAATGGTCATGGTTCGAAGAGCCTACAGATGGCTGCAGCATTTTAGATAGTTAGCTGTAGCTTTCCTTCAGTTTTAGTCTTTGTGGACAACATCTTCCAGCTTCTTAGCCTTCTGCTCCTTG
Organism: Numenius arquata; assembly: GCF_964106895.1. Lineage (NCBI taxonomy): Eukaryota > Metazoa > Chordata > Aves > Charadriiformes > Scolopacidae > Numenius > Numenius arquata. The sequence continues at coordinate 42,382,082 of NC_133585.1, read as the reverse complement.
CACACCCATCTTATTCTTAGCTAGGAGCAGACTGTCAGAAGACATGCACACTACATCCTTTTTCAAAGTGGCTTCACGTCTGCTCTTCTGCTAGTCTACAGTACAGACCACTCTGCTGAAGAGAGACATTTGCCAATATGATTTTCCAAGCAATCCCTTTCCCAACTGCATGCTGATAACCCCAGCCATACTTCGAGCTTACTGTCCAAGCAAGAGAGCTGTATGAGAGTCAAAGGTGGAAATGAAACTTCATACCATACTCAGTAAGAAACACAGGATGAAAACACTGAATCCTCCAGCTTGAAGAAGTAGGCCCAATACACACATGCACCCCTCCGAGAGGACTTCTGGAACAGCTACGCACAGATGCAGTCTTTAGCAGTAAGCCACATTGCACTATTTCCCAAGCTACCTTCCTGCTACTAAAAGTCACTCCACACTTAAGGTCCAACTGGAAGTTCAAAGCAGACTGCACAGATAGCACTGAGAAATACTGAGAATTTCAAGAATGCATAATCTTTACTGACACCTGGCAAAACAGTTGTTAGTGCTAAAACCTATAAATCCTTGCCAAAGAGGCTTAAAAATAAATAAATAAGGAACTTTAGTCATCTGATGTGCATTTGCAAAACTGCTGTGGGAATTACTTGATTGTCCCTGTTTTCTATCCCCACAGTGCATACTATAGCAGTGTAAGAGTTGTATCAGGCCTGCATTATAACTGCAGTTTGGGTGCAGCTCAGGAAAAGAAGTGTAACAGATTAAAAACAACACTGAAAGAACAGAAGGAAGGATTGGAAAGCTCCTCATCAATAACATGCCCAGTAATTCAGCCATATTCCAGCAGAGCCCTCCATTGACGTAATTATCGTGCAGAGCTGGCAATATTTTTAGTACAGACACCTTACGTGTCCCTCAGCATGTGATAACAGTTCTATGTGTTCTTGCTCTTTGTTTTGTGAAACAAATAATACTTTCCTTAAGGACAGAGTAAGTTTGCAATTTATACTCCTCCTTCCCTTTCCAATACTGCACATGTGGGCATTGTTGGTCATTAAGGTCATAGATTACAAGAGATAAAGCTCTGTATATCTATAAAGGTCCATCTATATTCATGAGGACATGGTTCTATTCAAAATATATGTTAAGACCCTTCACACACATCCCTCATGCACAAGGAGGGATGGAAAGACATAGGCTTACTTTTCCCTAGTGACGGTTCTTCATCCCTTATCTCCCACAACTACCTCTAGCATGCAGTATTAGCAAACAGTCTGTGACACTTTACAGACCCATTTACAAGCACAAATAGTCATAATAAATAGTCATAAATGTACAGTCATAAAACTCCCATAGAATATGGTATGGAGGGATTGATGCAAAGGCATCAAAAGGAGTAGAAAAGCTACCGAAAAGAAAGGAACTCAAGAATGAAGTTTCCCCTTGTGCAAACACAGGGAGGATTTTTGCAACAGATAATCAACAGCTGTCATCACTAATTACTGATAAATAACATTTAATGATATTTCATCTTACAAATTATGTTTTATCTACTCAACTTCATCTGCACGTAGTCTGTAGTATTAAACCAGTTGCACCTTTGGACCAAAGCAAGCATTCACAGCCCAGAGAAAGAGAACCAGTTCTATTTAAGCTACACAATATCGAAAACTCTTTCTGCTATTGTTTAAGCCTACTAGGACTTGAGATTAAAAAAAAAAGAAACATATAGTTGCAGTTTCCTTTCCTAGGTGGAAGGATTGCTTCTTCCATCAGAACAGAATTTTCTGAGAGCATCTTTTCAATTTAGCTATGACTGTAACATTTTCCTGGCTTATGTGGGCTTTCTGATGTCATTACATAGCCAGCTGCCTGTTTATTTTCATTTACTTAAAACCAACCAAAAAGTCTTGAGCTTGTTACATTACCAAAATGCACATATGGCACAAGAGAAGGCTTTGTGTCCATGCATTAAGACTGCACGAAAATTAAAATAATTAATAGTTAAGAAATTCGTGTAATACCATTCAGAAATGACAAATCTAAATAATTCTCTGAAGAAAACAAGGTTAATAATCTCCTAGCCACTAAGCCATCAGTTTAAGGGACAAAAATAAACCACTGAAGTTCAAATACAGTAAGCCACTGAATACAGCACTTTAGAACCATCTGAACTCCACTCATTAAGTTATGTATAATATTTAGAGAAAATGTTGTTAAAAATATTTTGATGGCTAGCTAGCAGTGCAAACAACCTATCTGTCTCATAGACGGCTTCTAAAATGGTAGAAACAAGCTATGCCAACATACGTGCAACTTCAAAGAGCCTAGGCTGAAATCAGTGGAAAGCCAACATATAACATATTGATTTGGATTTAAAAGGACAAGACTAAAATATCCACTTTACAGTAAAACACAGTTCCTTATTTTTGCCCTGTGTGAAAATGTAAGGTGACTCAAAAACCACCCAAAACCAAGAGCGTTGACACAGGAGCAAAGACCTCATTGACCTTTGTGCTGCTGCTATGGCCAAGGCACACATCTTTCCCAACAACATGCATGCAACCTGATGGACCTCAAAAAACTAACCACATCGTAACGTTTTTCCAGGAAAGGGTTTTGGCATGCTAGTGATACTTACCTTTTCTTGATGAGCTCTCCCTACCCAATAAAAGCTCTTGTTTGGCCTACAACTCCAGGGAACACCTGCTCTTTTCGCTCCATCCAGCAGATCCAACACTACAATCAGTCTCACTGGCCCAGCAACCCAAGCTGCACTCAGATAAGAAGATGGCTGGTCCCTGCTTTTCTTCCACTTCATTGCAGGTAAAATATATCCAAGAATGAGCAAGTGTGCATTGCACATAAATAAAATGCAAGCGAAGGGTTCTAATGAACTTCCAAGAGCCCAAATGGGATGTCCTACTGAATTCAAAATCAGCACACAACAGATCTGCCACGACAAGCTTAAAACTTGATTTAGTTAGATTAGCAAACCATGCCTTTCAAAAACCATCTCAGACCAAAACACGAGATTCCAGTGTGGACAAAGGTTTGCCCTTATCACAATGCAAGAGCACTGAACAAGTTTCAGAGAAAATAGGTTTGCATCAGTTATGCTGTAACCTGTCCAAAATTAACTTGGCTAACAAAATGAAAATGTTTCAATTTGACCAAGACTTCCTGATAACCATGTAACAGTCTCAGTTCATGCTAACTCAAAGCTCAGAGACTTGAAGACACGCTACACACCAAGACATATGCAAACCGAGACTTTCATAAAGTTTTTCATTGTTTATACAGTTGGTAACCATTTACTGCTAAAGGCAATAAGCAGTAAAGGGGTTTTTGTTGGGTTTTTCTTTTTTTTTTTTTTTTTTTTTTTTTTTAATGAGTTGATACCACATGTTTTCACAGACAAAAGAAAAAAATTCTTTAAAAGCCAAAGCAGCCAGATTCATTTTGGAAAGAAGCTTGCAAAATCCCAATGAACCACATCTGCAGTGTAACTGCAGCAATGATATAAAGTGATTCCCACTAGTTCCTGTGTACTAATATAAAATTTTATCCCTTTGTTTTAACACAGCACTGTCTCTGAAAAGGCTCTTCCTGCCTTGGCTACCATCTAAATAGGTTAGCCCCCACCCTATTAAAACTGGTTAAGCATTCCCACTCCATCCATCAGTCTAGTGTCCTCATCCCATGAGATTCTCTGCTGACACCTCTACAAAATTTAGTAACTCAGATGTGACTGGGGCAGCCAAACGAAGCAATAACCTGTAACTCCTGCAGTAAATTTCACTGGCTTGGAAAGTTAAATATCTTGGACTAAAGTAGTCCTGCAGTGACTTCAAGGAGTTGCACGAAAGTACTGATTCCATCTCCCAGCTCTGAGCAGTTAAGCTGTCTCATTTCAAAGCAATTCCACAAGTTGGCTTTAGCTGCAAGCATTCCACATTTAAAGAAGTGTTGGGTTGGTTTTTTTTAACGCGAGCCTGCAATAGGAAGCCACACATATTCAGAAAGCGAACTCTGAAAGCAAGTCACAGACCACTCTGAACTGAAACATGGAAGTTTGACAGGAAAGCACAGTCTACCCCTACAAAAGAAGGGCTTCAGCGTCTTACCAATGAAAACCCTTGGGAAATCCAAGAAGCCTGTCTTGTCTCTCACTTCATCTGTTCATTGTTGGGGGGGGGGGAATTCCATCTGTGCATAGAAAGTTCCCAAATCCGGCACTACAGACTGCATGCTGTTAAATTAGTGCATTCATTAGTACAGTGTTTTGGAAATGTGCCTATACATTGTGTAGGGAGGAGGAAGGATCTTTCATTTTGGAAAAAAAAAAAAAAAAAAAAAAAAGAGAGAGAGAGAGAAAAATTGCCCCAAGCTGGTCTATCCTAGGATCTCAGCACCAGTAAAAATTATCACAGAACTTCCCTTTACGAGCTTTTTCACAAAACAGATGATGTCAACCATCAGAGCAACAAGTAGCACAATTACAACTTGATCACATGCGGTATATCTCCTGAACAAAGAGTATGCATTATGTGCCTTCAGCACATCATTGACTTGATTTGCTTTTCTTTGGGATCTGTATTTAGCCCGACACAAGTACGGACAGCTCTCCATGCAGTTATGCATACATCACAAAGAAGAAAGCTAGCTTTTCCAATTTCAAGACAAACAGGAGAAAGCCCACCACAGATACCTCATCCTAACCACCTTTCCCATTGCATTTCAGCTCCCATCCAAAACTTTGACTTTTTACACTTATTTGAGTACAATCATTTGGCATAAGAAGTCACTTCCCCGCTTTTGCTCATTTTTATGGACAATTACTGGTTACTTACTAGTATGGCTATTTAAAATAATGACTGAACTTGGGTTTTGCCATGCCTGGGAGTTGCATCCTCTTAGTGTTGACTACACTGACTGTTTTGATGCTTGGCAGAGAAGGTGATTCCCACCAACCAACTTTGTCACCTAACCTTAAAGGTTTTTCCACCAGGAGCTCAACTTAAGGAACCTAACTCCATTGACTTACAGGTACGCAAGAAAACTAATTCCTACTCTTTCTCGATGCCCCATATAACTTAGCATTACTTAGTTTTTTCCTTCTTCCCTCCACAATTTTAAGACCTGAACACTATTGATGCCCACATCTCTACATGCATAAGTATGCTCAAGATCTAGTTTTATGTTGTTTGTATTTCAGCCTCTGCCTTTCCCATGACTTCAAAACTCGGGCCTACATGTCTTCCACCTATGGATTCAAGTTTCAAGAACATGAGGCTCATCAACAAAATACTACTCAAGCCCAAACCTGCAAGCACTCAAGTGCTGCAACAGTTTTCCGCATAGAGATGGAAGTCCTCCGAGTGCAGTAGAACTACTCGGGTGTGTAAAGTTACTTATGCGCTTAAGCACTTTAGGATCTGTCCTTAATTTTTAAAGCAAGTTTTCTGCCAAAATGGCAAGGAGTTTCACAACAATCAGCAGTTCTTGGGAGATTTCCTCTTCTTGTTCTAAATCTTATAAGAACAGCTGTTCTGGAGAAAACTTGGCCATATCTGAATGTCCAGACAGGCTCCAAAACCACAGGTGCAGGCTCCAAGCCAGGGATGCACATGTAAGTCTTCCTGAAATTCAATTGGATTCAGGTTTTCTCCTTTCTCTAACTACAAAACCACCTCAGAAGACAGTGATCAATAACGAAGCTGCAGCAATGGACTTGTATTTGCTGCTGACATTGCAGCCAACGCTATTAATGAGATTTAAGGTTGAGACAGTTCAGCAAGACTTTTTGCACTGTTCCCACCACTGACTAGCCCTGTTGTACTGAGCTTAGAGCGTCTTTGTTTTAGTATTGCAGGTCAGTAGGGAAACCAGAAAAACTAGACCACGCAGTGTGTGGGCAGGGTTCTCGGGGGGCAGAGGGCTACCTTGCCGTATCAGGAGAAAAAGCATTTGTTCAAAGCATGATTACAGTATTACATGTGCTGTAATCGGCAAACGCTGGCTGTAACAGCCCCAAGAGTAATTCCTACTGAAGGTTTTGTTCTTTGTAAGCTTTACCAGTTAGCACTAGATGTGAAGCAGACACTGCACTGACTAACATTAAGAAAATTCATAAGACCTACTCAGTTTTCTCAAATAAAAAGCTTGACAAAAAAAAAAAAAAAAAAAGAAAAAGAAAAAACATGGAGATGTTCTCACCTACAGTCATAGCAATTCCTGTACCATTTTCCAGCATACCTGTCTTCTACCTTCTCCAACAGAAAGTTTGCTGTTAGTCCACCTTTCAAAAGGCCAGATGTTTTTTCCCTGCCATCTACCACTGAGAGCAAATCTGGATGGAGCTCTTTCTTCATTTGGAGATGTTTCTTAATTTGCTCATATTAATTTCAGAAAAAGCATATAATTTGTTCATATTACCCTCCTAATGTATCAGGTGACTTGAAACCATATATTTAGCTACGTATTTGAATCTTGTGCCACAAACACCTTCTCCAGAAGTCATCACAAATGTACGTCAACAGTCATGATCTAAGTGGGAAAGGTGAAACAATTTTAGATTCTGGAGTTTACGTTATGGAATTATTGACTTTGTGGCTAAATCATTCATCTAACAGGTTTTTCCTCAGTCAGCTCAAGACCAAATTTGCATTGGGGGGGTGATCTATATAGACTTATTACGTTGATAAGGCCTCTCAGCCTCATTCATTACAAACATCAACAATTGTGTTTTATTAGAGGCTAAAAACACAGTCTATTTCATGCAATATAATTCAAGTCCAACAAACTGTAAATAACATGAAGTCTTAGTTCAAAACAACCATTAAAAAAATCAATTCTGAAAAACTATTCAAAACTTGACATAGAATATTGGATTTGGGGTGTGGGAGGAAAAAACTCCAATTAATCAGAAAAATACATTAAAAAATATTCTCCAATTCATATTCCAAGAGCTGCAGATCATTCACTCCTACATGCAAAACATTTTGAACTTCCAGGTAGCACCACACTCCAGTATTACACTGGCGAGCAATTCCTAGAATTCTGCAGCTTCTAAGGTGCAGGTGCGGAACTTGAAGTGGTCTCTGATGTTCAAACACCCACTCTAAATTCCTCACCTGTCCTTTGCCTGTTACAGGACTTCAGTAAACTCTACGGAGACAACTTTGGTAAGGATCAACAGAAACTCGAGTAAAAGCTATTACAGCTTTTCATGCTCTTAATTGCACTCCTTCTCTCATAAGGCGCAACTTGAACTGCATACCAAACTCTACCCAAAATGATTAAAAGTCAAGAGAAATCAAAGTCCTAAACTCTCTAGAGCTAATGGGTTAAAATAAGAGCTCAGGGTTCATGGATCGCTACAGCAGCACCATCAGTAAATGCATTTACTGATACATCTATCCCATGATATCCCCCAGTCAGAGCCGACCCGCAACGGACAGCAGCTTTGCGAGGAATATTGCCGGATTTGTCATACATAATTGCAGTGGGTTTCTCCTGTCTGCTTATGGGTGGGAGTTAGAAAGGGGACCCTACATAGTATGACTAATTAATTTTAAAAATGTCCAAATAGCCAGACCATTCATCACGGTCATCGCCCACAACAAAGTCCCAAGTCAGTTTTCAATCAGGATTTTCTTGGCTTGCAGTTTCCTTCCTCTGCTTCACAGAGGCAGGGCTCACGGCAGAGAAGAGCACAACCCGCACAGCGTGGGAGCAGCACAGATAACCGTGCTGCGTAAGCACGGCAAGGGTCCCGGGATGGGAACGCAGGGCAAAACCGACTCGGTCTCTCAAGGATAAAGATTCCTTAGGAAGTGTGGGTGTGCATTTGTAACAAAGCCTTCACTATAAAACTGACGTGGACTTGAGAGCTCAGGAAGAAATGCAGAAACAAGTTAGACAGCAAATGCCTTATAAGTAAAGAAAGAGGCTTGGTTTTCCAACAGGAGAGCCTAATTTGGTATCCCAACACAGCCACCAATTATTTTGTCCATAGCAAAAGCATTACATAAAGGATGAACCTGATGGAAATGAATGATACAGAAGATTGTGCCATTTTTAAGCTTTACTGCTAGGGAGGCCGATTTTGTTTCCATACAGAACTCTAATCACTCCCTTCTTTCAGAGCTTTAATTCTAAGCATTTCACTCCTGAAATCCTCCATGTCAGAAACAAAACAATGCCACCCACCAAAATTTATACGTTAGTCTAATTCTGTACCACAACAAAATGCTTCAGAAAGGCAGTGTTACTGGGGAAAAAAGATCAGCCAGCATCTTTCATAATTTTGGAGGGGAAAAAAAATCCAGCAAGAATTGCTCTAAACTTCTTTAAGTCACAAAATTAAAAAAATATGTTCATACTAGCATTCCCAAGGGTCATTCAGATATGCCTTTTGTTTAGATACAAGTAATATTGGAGAAGGAGAGAGCAGAAAGGAAAGTGGACGTACCATATGCATATATCTACAAGTGGCAACACTCCCAAACCTGCCATATAAATTTATTGCATCATCTGTGGCTCAGTCAAAATTCATTAGCTCCATACGCCTGTATGCAAGTATGGGAGAGTGTGCGTGTGCGTATTCACACATCTGCTTTCAATCCTTACGCTGAGGAAATCCTACAAAGTAGACACATGAAATGTCTTTAACTGCAACCTGTACCAAAGTGTGAAAGAGACAGAAAGAATTTAAGAGAGGGAGAATTTTTTCCTGCCAAAAGGAGGACCGAGCTGCAAAAATGAGTCACTACATACCAAGGTTGTTTCACACTTCAACTAAAGTGTCAGTAAAAGTTTGGTTTAGGGACTGAAACCAGTAAGTTAGTATGAAGTATACAAAAGACAGGTGTTTTTAGTAGGAAGTACCAACTGGTATGATAGAACCTTCTTGAGAAACAACTCAAAGGAAGCTCAGGTCTATTATCCGAATCTCCAGTAAAGACAAGTGTGACGCTGTGTTTGATTTGATTAACTAGATGTAGAGCTGAAATAAGCAAAAAGATTTGATTTTCTGTATACAGTTGTGACCATAATAAGTAAAGAGAAGTTGTGGAGAGTGAGGGAGGCCAATTATATACTTTGAAATATTAGGGCCTAGAAAAAGCTCCAAAGTACTCTTTGCATTCTCCATTCACTGAATCCTGTGTCACATAATGGGCAAATTCGAACTGTAGGTACCCCAAGGACCTAATGAAGTCTAGTTCCCAGCTCCAATCCACCTGGCAGGACTCTGCTCTACACAAAGTTCCACCAGAGGCACTAAGTCATGCTGATTCAAGGAGTTGTTAAATCAAAAAGGACAAAACAGGGGCTCTAAGTGCTGCTTTTAACACCAGAATGCAAAAGAAGTAACTATTTTGATCACAACCGATGTGTAAGTTGGAGACGGTCTTTAATTTCAGTCCCATAAGAGCGTTGGTGGCGACAGCATCCTATCTGCAATTCTTACCAAAAAAAAGCTAGGGTAGATTAACTGAAAGACAGAGCCAGTTTCATTTCTTTGTAATTTTTATAAAAGGGAGGACTCTTCCTGAACTATCAGCCTCTACACAATGTAATTCTGCAGTGAGTTGAGCGTCAGAGAGTTCTCCAAGCTCCAAGTACACTTCACAGACTTTTGCATTTCTGCCCTAGTTCTGGTTTTGAAGTAGCACCCATGGGTCTGAAGGAGGGTTTAAACAATGTATAAGAGTGGTATTTTAAATAATTTTGTTGGGAAAAAAAAGTTTTAAGACAAACAACGAGATTCTACAAAACGAGTACCCCATATCTATGGATATCTATGTGTATCTTAGCTAGTTGTTGCTTATATTAACTGTGTATTTAGCGTAGCCAAATCTTTCCACATTTGCAGTTCTTCATGGAGGGTTTCTATGTCAGGTCAAACCCAAGATTAATTTTAATGAACACCATAAACTACTTGGGAGGGAATTTATAAATGAAACCAAGTAAGGAATAGTAGACATTTTCAAAGCTACTACAATTCTACAGGCAGAAAAAAATCTTCATACAAACACTTCCTCAGTCATTTGCTCTTGTGAAATAGCTTTAATTATTAAAATTTTCCTGGCAGAACAACACTCCTCCTCTAGATCTTTTCATGCCTCATATAAGTCTTTTAGGACAATAACTACAACCACAAATCATCAGTGTATATGAAATTCTGAGTCAAGTAATTATTCTAGTTATTTGCCACTGTGTTTCCTTTTGCATTTTCCCAAACATTTTGCAATATCATGCACAGATATAATTTCATACAGAACACTTGAAATACTGAAGGAGCAACATTCTAAAGCTGCTGAAAACTCAATAACAATTACTAATATTGACCTCTTTACACACTGTCAGTAGTTCATCTTCAGAAAGAAATGATAACATCATCTAAGACAGAAATGTTATCTTGCTTATACGCAGCTGTTACTTTTTTCATATAACAGTTTTCTTTAGCACAATAAAAATAATTTCTTTGACCTTTATTTCCATTTATTGTTTGAAGTGCTAATTGATATTACAAACAGGGAACAGGAGTAAAGAATCTATACATTTGTATGTACCTACTGTACTAGAGATATTTCAAAAGTGTGTAAGTAGGCATGATTTTATAGTAAGGAAAAAGAAGTAGGCAATTTTAACTTACCACTTGAAAAGCTCTCACAAAAATATTCAAACTCTGCACAGAAGCCATTTCACTTGACTAGTCTAAAATGGGATGTTCTTGTCCAGGTCCTTTATCATAACACCATTTAATACAACCCAAAACCTGCCTTCCAGTTCTGATGCTCAACAACCATGACCTACGCTGAAATCAAGCCTTTATCAACAGTGCCATTTTTCCTGTCCCATGTAATTTCCTGTCCCCTAAACCTGGAACCCTTCCTGCCAATGTGTGCTCTGACCTGAAGGGCTGAGCAAAACTAATATATCGGTATAAATTTGATGATGGCATTTCACAGCAGCCACATATAAGTGAAGTGTCCAAGTACATGAGGCCTCCAAAATTCTGTGCCAGGAGTTTAAACCATTGTGTTACATCTGGCCAGAAATGCTGGCAAAGTACTGATGAGATATGACTTATGGAAAGTCAAACCTCAGCACTACTCCAACTTAAAAGAATTGTTTTAATTTACAGTCAGAGACCAAACATAAATCTACTGTTTATTGTTTGGCTGCCCTTTCCCCAGTAAGAGATTGCGCAGTGCACGGCAAGAGACCATTCCTGGTAGGACCAGATTGAAACATGAAGAGCAGTTAAGCATTAATGAAAAAGAAATTAATAATCCAGAAGGGTTCACAGGAACATTTTACAGAACATCCATTCTCAAACTGTGTCCTTCCTCTACACTTCACAGAGCAGATGCCTCTGAAAAAAATGGTTACTGTCCATTGAGTTCCCAGGGTCTCCATCCCTTGGAGGCTCGTGGAGTCTTTGCTCTGAGCCAAACCCTCCTTTGAGTTAGCATATACCTGCTTTTCAAATGCAGACATCTTCCCTACCTGCTGTGGGCTCACTGCTATGTCTTTGGTCACCATAATACAGAACAGAAGTCACCTTGATCGGTGTGAGGCAAGTGGCAGTGCCAGGGACTCGGCGCTGCCAAGTCACAGTGCCAGGCATGAGCTGGATCACCTCCTCGCTGCTGCGAATGCTGCAACGCTGACCCGTACAACAGCAGCCAGTGCCAAGAGCAAGGCTGCCAGGTAGCATCTGTTTAATAAATCTAGCAACTCTTGGCTTTAAAACAGGAGAAAATTCAGCAGCAACAGGGCTGTCCCAAGGCCCATCCTACCTTCATTTATAATGCAAATATATTAACATTAGGGTTTGAAAAAATACGGTACAATTTGGTTGCCTTTATTGATAAGCCATGTAAAGCTGAGTGGGAAAAGCACACTTTTGAAATCAGTCTAATTTCTAAATTAGTGACAACTACTGTGTGAGACTGCTGACACCTTTATTTCCTATGGCCATAAGTTAGAAACATTCTTCCAATACATTGCTAATACTGAACAGCCAGGAAAAAGGGGAAGAAAAAAAACCAACCCAAAAAACAGAGAGACCCCTTGCTAAAATAAATTCTTTAGGACAGTAAATCTGTGAACAAGTGCCTTCATTTCCCCCTTGCTTAAGTAAATAGAGTTAGAGAGCAGAAGAATCACAGCATCAGCCACGGAGGGAGAAACTGCATAGCAGTGAAAGCTTTCAATGTCCCACAAGAAAGCAAGCCAGCATCGTGCAGGAAGGTTTAAGTAACTGCAGTTTCATAGTGGTTTTTCACATCACAGACTCGACACACATGCCCACTAAAGAACACCAGCTTGCTCCAAAAGCCTGATTTATAGCCTTTTTGAATTTTTGAAGGAGTTGATTTTTTTGTAATAAAGGCTTTAGGGTCATGTTCTGCAAATAGAAAATTTTCATTATCTCAGTCTTTTGGTACAACACGTTGATGATTTTGTGGTTCTTAAGAGCTGGCAGAATTTTAAACCACTCGGCAGCTCCATAGGAGTGAGGGGGTTGGGAAACAGAGAAAAAAAAAAAATGGGGTGATGGGGGTGGAGTGTGGCATTCCATAGATGAAATGGTATCAAATGTATCATTGTACAGACATTTGTTCCCAGTCCTACTGCGTGCCACAAGCAACATGATAGCAGTTCCTAAATTTGTCCAAAAGGAAGAAGCCATTTGGACTTGTTGCAAAAGCTGAAGGACAGAGGACAGAAAAAAAAAAAAAAACCAAACGGTAAGAGTCAGAAGCTCCAGACCTGAACTATTTTGAAGACCTCCCTGGCAAAAGACAAACAACGCCCTTTGCTACCAGATTAATTCTACGACTAATTGAGACAGTTCAGCCCAGCAGCTGTAAGCAATGTCACAACAAGAGCACGCCGCTGGACTTGGCACAAGGCAGGACTACCTCAGCTGCCCTCCCTGGGACTGCTGAGATAGTTTAATGAATATATATACAGGCCAGCAAGCAATGGGCAATCAAAAGAAATCTGAGATACTTTTATTTTACCCATATAAATTTAAAGACAATCAAAGTTAGTTGTTTTTTTTTTTTTTCTGCATTGTTTAGAGAGACTACTATAGGAGCCTTAACCTATCCATCTTCTTTCCCATTCAGTGATGAAAATGAACCACACACATCAACTGCAAATAAGAACACCCAGGAATGCGAAGAGTTTCGTAACTGCCCCTTAAAGGGGGAAAAATGAAAGAAAGAAAAAAAAAAAAAAAAAAAAAGAAAAAGCTACATGCAAACACAACTTGAAAAAGCCACACACAAACACAGCTTCTAGAGCGGGAAAAAAAATAAGAAAATAGGAAAAAAATCCCAACCCCAAACCTGAGAATTCAAAATGCCCTGATCCTGCAGAGCATCTGCCAAGCCCATTTCAGGAGCTCACTTCATTGCAAAATTTGATTCCCTGAGTATGTATCATCTCTAAATGACTAATGAACAGAAGAAAAGGATGAAGCTGTCTTTAGCTATTCTGCAAAAACATATTTGTGAAGACAAAGCTGTAGTTTACAAACTGGATTTTCCTTAAAATCTGTGTATATCAATCATCATCCTGCAGTCCTTTAGTTCTGGGTTTGTTTTTTTTCCCCCAGCCAGCTAATTTTTTCTCATCTTGGAACTAAACAGAAAAACCATGAGAGCCCACTTCTGGACCCAGGAGCAGCCGGGAAGTCCTGCAGTGGAGCTGAGCACCACGGCTGCGGTCCGAGGCTAACCTCAGGCTGGGGTGAAGCATCGCCTGGTGGCACGTTTAAGAGCAGCCACTCTGATTTTAACCAGACAGCCACCGCAGCACTGCCCTCCCCTCATAGCTCCAAGAGCAGCAAGGACACGCCATTTTTCTAGCTTAATTTAAACACAATGACACTTAAAAAATACAACCTTATATACCCTTGAGCCCATAGCCCCTAAGAAAGCTAGAGGCTTGGTCAATAATTGTGTCCACCATATTCCTTCCTTGCTAGATGGAGTTATGGCAGTGGTAACAATCTACCCATATATCAGATGCAATGAAATCAGACATTAAATCCACATCCTGGTGTATTTTAATCTATTACATTTCCAGTTGACAATTTTTCCCTGATAAAGCCATGCCTAAAGGCTATTGCAGGGCTTGCTCAGCGTTTGAGTGGGTCAGCCCATCACTGGAAGAGGGCTGCGGTGGGCTAAAAAGGTACCCAAGACAGCAAGCCACCTCCATGGTATCCCTTCTGCTGGCAGACTGGGGACAACATGCAGAAACAGAAGGGAAACACTGCAAGTCTCATGGCTGGGAAGAATGATTGACACCAGGTTAGAACTCATCTTTTTTGAGGCCAGCAAAACATTTGGGCGAGACAGAAGAGGAGGGAAGGCATCAGGATCTGGGGGGAGAGGGAGGAGGAGGGCATTCCGGGAGCAGTTGGACATGTCAGGGATATTTGGTTTCAGTGTATATTTCAGAAAAGGAACGGCATGCTTAAAGATGGCCACAGGCATCAGTCAGGCTGTGCTCTTGATACAGCCTTCCCCTTCTGGAGTATTCAGTGTATCAGTGATACAGCTGGATGAGTCTACTAACCGGCTGGCACACTGTCTTACATGAGGACAGGCTACAGTACACCAAACTGACAGGCAAGGCGCTTCAGCGAAGGCACTCACATTACAGAACATTTTCGGGGCAGCAGAGCTGGCTAACGATACTCTGTCTTGTTTCAGACCTCCAACCTCAAAAGGCCCATTTCTAGGTCCAGCTGGAGACAATGCCCATTTACCTGCACAGCTGCCCAACTAGAGGCAGATTTCACACCTGAATGTTGGAGCAGTACAGTTGTTCCCATATATGATGCTATTAGTGTGATTGGAGAATGCTAATCAGGTACAAGTGTTTCCTACTGATTAGCTGTTAAGATTCTGTGTACATATACAATTGGGTAACAGTTATCAAGTATTCAAATGACTCATCTACTTTGCTGTGCACTAGGTCTTGTTCTTCCTAATATGAGCTAAAATCTAGAAAGCAAGAGATAAGGAAAAAGAGGGAAAGAGAGGTGACTGACACAAGGGAGAATTACCTCCCAGGGGAACCTGCCTAGTAATGCTTTCGGGGTCACAGCGGCAAGGCCAAGAAACCAACAGCATGAAAATAACAGCAGGAGAAAAATAAGGGGAAATACTGCCACAGGAGCTCAGTGGCTTGGGTGGAAGAGCTGCAACCTTAACCTTAACCTTACTGAGGCATCGAGGCTCTTAAACGCACCATGCAACAACAGCGCCTGGGGATCTTTTGAAAGCCAGAAGTTAGGTCTGAAACCTGGCAGATGCCCATATGAATAGCTAAGCACGTTCCCAGGTTCAGCAACGATGAGATCTGTCCTATAGTGAGTTAAAACCTCACAATTTAAAAAGAAAACCCACATACAAGTTATTTCCCAGCACATCAGCCAAGCATGATGGAAAAGGATGCTGTGCTCAGACAGCCTCACCTCAAAGCCCAGCTCTGAGGTCAGCCCTCTGAGACAGGTGGTCTTTTGGCTGGAGCTAAGGGCCAGCCTAGAGCAGGTGACATGAGCTGCCTCCAGCTGTGTGACACTGGTCACTGCCTTCATTCCTCTAACCTCAATCCCTTAACTGAATCCAAGAGGGAAGGATGAAAAGGTCAGGTGTATATATGACTAGATGGAATAAAAGCCAGCTGAAGACTGACAATCAAAATCCTACACTTCAGTCTCTGCGTGTCATCCTGCTTTGACTCAGATATGCACGTAAAAGGAACTTCAACTGAATATGTCATAACATTGTTATGTTGAAAGTCATTTTCCCCTGAAATAAAGATGGTGATGCTCCTCATATTGGCAGTCACAAAAATCCCCACAGGAACTGAATTTGCAGAATAAATTTAAGCTTCAACACCATCTTTCCCCAGTCAGAAATTAACATGCCAAGAAAACAGTTTACATAAAGCTCTGCTATTTAGTTCATGTGAGCCAATAATCTACTTTTTGACAAAAAGTAACTAAGAAAAATTCTAGCTTTAGAATCTTCTTTCACCACATTTACTTAAGTACTGGAAGAAAAACTATCAAGCTCTTTAAGAGGTGGTAAGACATGACTAAGTCTTGAATCTCCTTTGTTTATTTATATTTGTGACTAAGAGTTACTATGCAAATTTTCTCTTCATGTGTATTTGTCTGCTTGTTTATTTCCTCCCCAATATATATTTGTATTCAGAAACTGAGTCCTCAGTAATACCTAATGGGTGAACTGAATGTCCATATAGTGGAAGATATTGATAAAGTAAGTCTTTTATTCAGAATGCTTGATGTTTTTCTAATACCACATTAAAAAAAACAGGACTTAGAAAAGTCGTAACACTTTCAGGCAAACACTGCAAGACCCCAGTCAGAGAAATCACAGGGAAAAAGCTACTAATGAGCCTACAAAAACATATCCTACTGCCCATAACCTCAACCCTCTAATTGTAGGGTAACTAGATAAAGATTGAGAAATTGTTCCTGTCTTCTGTAAGAGAAAGCACAGAGGGAGTTAGCCAGCTGCCTTCTTCCACCCTTTACAGAACAGAAAGTCTGATTTTCAGAGATGGGAAACTGATGGTACTCACACATATGAAGGAACAAGAAAAATAAACCAGCCCCAGATACGATGACCACACTCTTGCCAGCAGGACACAACTACCTTCTTTACTGTATTTGGGGCTTTTTCTAGAGCCCGCACGAGACGGTGTCTGGATCAAATTAGTGCAGCAAGCACACTCCAGCTTCAAAAATCCTCTTTCAGGTAGCTTCATTCTGCCAGCTCCTCCCCTTACTTCAAGGTCAGCTACTTTGGGAAAAAGGTGTTTTTCAGAAGCCACCTGGACCTACAGGATTTAACATCAAAAGGTATTTTTCTTGGTGCCTGGTTATCAAGTGTCTGCCATGCAACTTTCCACGTTCCCTTTGCCATCAGCAGAAACCTGCACAAAGCTACCTTGTGCTAAACTCTCAAGTTTCTCTTCATTTCCACAAGAGACACTAGCTGCAAGCATTTTCCCAGGGTTCCAGCCAAAACTTTTATTCTGCTTACCTGTGTCCCCATTTGGGAGCCTATCCTCTACTTCTCCCCACTGTCATAGTGCAACTATTGTTCCGAGAGACGATTTCATGCCAACACACCAAAAGAGACTCATATGATGTAGATCCCGTGCTTCAAAGCCAGGCAGATACAGTTTCCTTTCTGATCAACACTTATCTTACGAAAATGGTAATAGAAGTCTTACAATGGCATCCTAAAACCAAACTCAACTTAAATATACAGTTTTCTGATTCCCTGAAGCTTTCAGTTGACATCAGCCAGCTAACATTACAGTTGCAGCACATAAACAGATAAAAAACCCAAGCTTATTTATCATAACATTTAAAGGGTCACCATATACTTTGGAAACAGCCAAAACTTTTTAAAACCTGAAGGGTCTCCAAGGCAAAAGTGATTCTCGGAGATAAGCCAGAAATCTACCTCCTACCTGAGTGTGATAGTATCACTTTGCTGTCCCCAGAGCCTTCCAAGAAGTAGCTGCAGGGAAATGTGACACGTGGCTGGTGTGCCTGTGTGCACACTTGACACACACCTTCTCTTTAGACCTCCCGATACCACAAAGATTCACCAGCTAGTAGGACCTCAGTTTATCAACAGTTTGCCTCAGAAATACTTGGCATATTTTACAATTGAAGGGCTGTATGTTGAGACAGTGCTGTCCCTACAACTGCACTGAATTGTACAAGCCCAAAGAAGGACCATGGGGACAAAAATGTTTAAAAAAAGACAACTATATGGGTTTAGGTTGATTCCAGGTCCCACACAATATTCCCTTATGTATCCTTTATTTTGTTTCATGCCCACTACCTGCGAACATTTAGCACACTTTAAGTTCAAAACACAGTATGTCTGGTGTGACCAACAATCCAACAACTTGGACTCTTAAGTCATTCTACTTCTACAACACTGAATTGATTTATTGATTACCAAGATGAAGTCAAATTTATTATGGTTCCATTTATTACGGTTCCTAGTCAAATTTAATATGGATCCTTTATTACAGAGGAATCCTTTAATTTCTCCTTCCACCATTACAAAAAAATGACACACATCTATTCTTGTTAAATGTACCTAACAGCTTTAGGCAGTTTTCATACCTTGTAGTGTGGTCAAAAAGGAAAGAGAAATTTGTAGATTTTTAAACTAAAAAAATAGATCCCAACTTCAAATCCACCACAAGACATTGCAGATTTTAGAGAGTTCCAAATGAATACTAGTGTACAGTATAAAAAAAAATAAATTAATGGGCATAGTGGGTATTAAATGAATCATTTCAGTTTGACTTTTCCTTCTAATTACAAAAGTTAGTGAAGATACTACTGAGATAAAGCAGATTTAGAATAGCATAGTGATAGCAAGCAGAGCCACTACCAAGACAAACTGACAGAGTAAGCTTCCACAGCCTTTACGACAAACAAATTTTGATCTATTAACCTTCACATGTTGAATTTCAGCCAAAGAATTCAGACAACCTGAATACCAAGGAACAGATGACTCCACACAACAGGACAGATGTTACTGACTAGCCTGCCCAGCCCTCTCTCCTACCACAGGCCATTTCAAAACTCCAAATGTATGGACTACTAATTCATCATGACTTCTTATATCCAAAAAGTGATCATAAGCATGAAAAATATTATGTTCCATTTGAAATGTGTATAGAAAGCCAGAAAATTCATGCTGGACAAGTCTTTGATCAGGTTTATCCAGGGAGGTGAAGACAGAAGGTCTCAATGCTTGTCGGAAGGGTACCAATAAGTACAGCAGTTTATTATCTGTTAAGAAGGAAAATAAATCATCAGGATTTATTAAAAAAAATAGTTTCCTAGCTAAGGGCATTTCAACCCTGCTTCTCTTCTGTTAGAACAGCTAAGGGTGGTACATTGTCCCAAATCTTGTGACTCAATGGCACCCACAGTGCTCTCTCATTTAGGCTGGTGCCAACTTTAAAGCACACAGTCCAGTGAGGTATGAGAGTGATGGAAATGAGAAGACAGGAGAAAAGGAAACTGCCTGAGTATGAGAAAGAACAAAGAACTGGTATTAAAACAAGAGAAATTCATTAGGTCACTCATATCACAGGAGACTGAGATTGAAAGCCTTAGAGAGAAACAGTTCAGGCAAGGACAATGCTATTTCCTTGCCTGTATAATTTGTATGTAGGCAGCAAAAGTAGGAAAGAATTGCAGGGAGCTGAAGAGATGATCTTATATTTCAGCCAGCTACACGGCTTGCTCTGAGATTTGAATACTCTCCTGGCTTGTGTCACTGTACTCCGTTGTGTTACTAGTCAAGTCATCTAAACCAAGCTTTTGATAGCCGATTACTAGTCACACGTTGCTCATTTGCTATGAGTGCCTGACATCCCAGCGCGTGGAAGAGAGCCATAGCTGTGCCTCTGGAATGCTACAGAATGCTAAGTACAGGGCAAAGAATACAAGGTCTTAAGAGTCTCAAATTAGCATAGTCTTGAATCATTTTGCTCCGTACTGCAGTCCTGGTACTCACGGTGATGGCATGAAATAAGATTCCTGTTTGCAAAGAAGTTTTTTTGCAAAGACACTGTCATGATGAGCACCACAAAAGTCTGAGAAAGTAATTCCGTCCTCGGGGTTTGGTTTGAATAGCACATAATAAACATGGCATAGGACTGCATGTTGAGCAGTAAGAGAAAGTGAAACACTGAATAGCTGTTCATTAAGAGCTGCGCTATTCATTCAGCGCACCAAAGAGATACTCAGAAGAAACACAGCAGTGACCACGTATTTAATATGCATGCCCATGAAGGAGAATTGAGCTTGCAGAGACAACACTATTGTATTACTCTAGCAGGCCTGACCTTGCAAATTTCATCACGTTCTCCAAGACTGGAGACAGAAACTAACACATGTAATTATTCACAAATAATTCTTATTTCACTTGTATTTAGCAGTCTTCAGAGAGATCAGGTACTAAGATGCTGGTTACAGGAAGACTAAAGTAAAATCATATCTATTTCCCCAGACAGAATACAATTTGGTAATTTAATGTTTTTAAATTTGTACATTTAAGTCTAAAAAATGCTGCAAGCACAGGACAGGAAATGAAGTGCGGAAAGAGCGAATGGTCAGACAAAGTATATGCTGAAATGGAAAACAGTAAAAAAAAAAAATAATTAAGAAGTCAAACGGAAGAAGCTTTTTTGTGCTGTCCTGAAGTCGAACAGCTTGGCTGGGCTTCAGTGGAGGCTAAAACTCCAGCAGTAGCCCAGGCATAATTTCCTGTACAC
Source organism: Numenius arquata (assembly GCF_964106895.1). NCBI lineage: Eukaryota > Metazoa > Chordata > Aves > Charadriiformes > Scolopacidae > Numenius > Numenius arquata. The sequence continues at coordinate 42,361,691 of NC_133585.1, read as the reverse complement.
AGGAAATCATCATTTCCATTAGTATTCACTTGTCTTCTCACAAACTCTGCTGCTCATGAGAACATGAAGCTGGATTTTCTGGTGCTGTGTACATGAAAGCTCCACAGGTGTAGAAAGTCAGGTATTCTCAGAGGAATACACTGAGCCTTCCCGAGCTCTCTGCAATATTATACTAACTGGTAAAATGGTATGGTATTAGAAGCCGTGATAATAGATTAAAAAAAAAAAAAAATCAGTGTCCTTAAAAAAATGCAAATAACTTATTTTCCCATTGAAGTTATGGAATTTACTTCCGTTATCCTAACTTAAAGCCACAACAAAAGAGAGCAAACTAAGGCCAAGTTACTCTTAGCACACTAAATTTCTAAGGCAAAATTATAAGTCTCCTGTAAAAATTGAAGTATATAATCTTATGGTAACAGTAACAACCACCAAGAAACCAAAAGGAGTCACTCTATCAAGTTACAAAACTTACCCTAAAATCAGAGTGCTAGAGAACAAAGCTAGTGAACGTCTGGACTTAGTAAGAAAATAAGAAGACATCACCAATGATGGAAATGCAAAAAATGTCCCAGTCAGGGACTAAATAATTAAAGAGTTCATCTCAAGCTAGAATCTTCACTCCAGCCTGGGCTGCTGTCAAGAGCTGTCAAACTCCAGCCAATACTGGTAATAGGCATATTACATAGGACTCCCTATAGGCTACTTCATAAAAATGAAAATAGAAGCAACCTGGTGGGCTTTGGGGCACCAATGGGCTTTGGGTTTGTAGGGTAGGGCTGGCAGTTTTTACTTTAATTGCAAAAAACAAGACCCTGGAAAGCCATGTTCCACTCCCACTTCCACCAAACTTAGCTGGATCACCTGCTTGGTCTGTAATTTGGCCCTAAACCTATCCTTGGTATAGCCAAGTACAAGACAGTACAAACAGAAGGCATGGAATTGTAATTCTTTCATCTTTGAGAGAAAGCTGGACATGTAACTTGAGTCTCCCATTTAAGAAAAAAACCCAACCAATTTCTCAGTACTTACCTAGTAAATCTTTCTGCTGATGAAATTTAAGAAAGCAAGTCAGTTTTTATAGTCTTCAACTTCAAAAAGATAAGTCTTTTGATTACAGACATGGTAGCAGGATTTTTTATTTTTCTTTAAATAGTATTTAATATTATTCTCTCATTCTAGAGACAGAATTCTGTTGTGTTAGATAATACTCACATACCTGCATTTCCAAATATAAAATGGGCTGGTATCTGAAATCAGTCATGTCTTAAACCTAAGTCAGTCAAGTCTAAAAATACAACACACATCAGCTGAACAGAGTATTGGAAATTTATCTTCTGTTGAGAAGAACATCAGTTCTTTTGCCCTTCTATTCATGGCTTTGTTCTTTCTAATAATGAAAACCACCTTTGTTTTTCTCCTTTCACACCCATGGTTAGCCCACGAGAGAACTGCTCACCAGAAGCATATCAAATTCATTCAGTGCACTCTGACAGCAGGATCAAGTAGAACAAATTGATGAGCCTAGAGAAAGGGTATGGGTATGATAAAAATTACAGGGTTATCACAATTCTTTCTAGAATTGCACCGAGCATTATAGACACAATGTGTGAATAGGTGTCACTAGAGCTGAAGTCAGATGCAGACCGTGAGAGACCAATACATATGCTTAACATTCTCTTCATCATGCATGAGACCCAAGGCCAGCAAGAAATGTATTAGAAAAGAAACAGATGTGGCAAGAGCATGCACCCCAGAGTTCCTGCTTTACCTGCTTATCAGCAGCAAAACAACCTGCGTAAGGAAACAGAGCTTCTCCATCCAGCCAGCCTGGATCCCTGCCAGGACAAAATAATCTACAGATCCAAAACAGAACTGATTCTTGATTTTAATTACAGGAGGAACACTCACACATTAGCTTAAAATTGGAGCTACCAAACTGTAAGACTCAAGTTACTTCCAGGTGACTGCTGAGCAGCAGAGAAGCAAGAAGAATGGCCATTCAAGCACCAAGTGTCCCCCAAACAGAAAGTACTCTCCTCTAACTACACCCAGCCCAACCGTGCTGACAAGAACCACTGTTGCCACCTCCACAAAAGAGTAGGACACCAGGCTGGAGGGACACCACCTGCACCTTCAGCACTGGCAGAAAGCACTGGCAGTGGTGCCATCATCACCACCATTACAAGAACTCCCTTCCCAAGATGGTGCTACCCATGTGACTGAATTTGGAAACTACAGTAATCATCTTCAGGGAGCGAACAATACTAACTCGTGCTGAGAGAGACCTTCTTGTTGGATATAGATTTCACTAAATACTCAGGTGAACAGTTGTATACAGAGCCCCAAACACAGCCATGGTATCTGTGGTGCCCCAAGAACAAGCAAAGCTGAACAAAGTTGAAAAATATTGAGAGAGAGGGGAAAAGGTAGAAAACTGAGAGTAGTTATGATAAGTCTTTACTCTTTGCTCATAGGGCAATTAAGCTGGAACTCTAAATATGAAGGATGTGGGGCAAATTAAAAATTGTAAGCACTATAGAATTACTAGTTTAATGGGTCTGCCAAATGACGGCACACTCCCGGCAAAGTGTTCTGGCTGCAGAAAGCCCTTAATCCCAATGAATAACTAACTGGGAATAATGTCAGCAAAACAGCTGTCAGGATGAAATGCTGTTCAAGTTGACTAGAGGAACAACTGCCTAGAGTTGGAAAGCAATATGCTCAGCCCAACCTCAAAGCAAAGAGCAGGAGCTGACACCACAGTTTAACTAGTATTTGCCAGCACCACCACCATCTTCTACCATAAAAATGGGAGTGTGAAGGAGGAAAACAGAAGCAGCAATGGAAAGAATCAACTGTTCTCTTCAGACACACCGCAGTGTAACTCTGGAATGAAGTTGAGTTATCCAAGTCTCCTCCAAAGAGGAGATGAGGCAAGTCAGTGCCTATCTGTACTCAATGCTTCTCACTTCCCACTAAGGTGGAAACGGATACTAAAAGCCGGCACAGAGTAACTGTTAAGAAAAGAAACAGCTTCACAGAAACAAGTTCACAGCAACTATCTACCAGAGGAGCTCTATTAACCTCTGCTGAGCCACTTACTGAAGGCAGAATTGCTATTCTATATTTCCAGTAGAAAGAGCTGCATCTCCCCTGCATCATGATCCTGACTCCAAGCAGGACTCCCCAGAAAAATAACAGGATTTTACAGTGGATTAGAAATGCCTGATCTAGCTTATATCCTCTGAAGTGACTATCTGTTACAGGCTGCGTTCTCTTGATGCTCTTTGTTCAGACTCAGCTCCTCCTCATCTCTTCCCTTCTCTCAACTGAATTTCTTAAACATTTTCTCTGCATCATATTTTGACTGGCTTGTCCAAATGGAGCGTCAGGAAAAGATCATTCATCAGATGCTCAAGGCTTGCTGCAAGCCAAGACCTTACCTACTTGGTTAAGCTCCAACATACAGCAGAAGAAGTAAGAGATACTCCGTTTCTTACCTAAGAAATACACTCTGGTTCCTATGATGGTGCTTGAAGTGGCAATGCAGCTTTATCAGTCCTTCAAAATAGCACTAAAAAGAAGGGCCCATTCAGAAACCCAGGAACAAGTTTGGAAGGAAAACCTTGAAGCTATATGCACCAGAAGATAGGAGGAGGATGGATGATCAGCTACACTCAAATTATTCAAGTGAGCTTGCAGTAGCCATTCTCCTATGTAAGGATATTTAAAGCACAGGGCACATAGGAGGCTGACAGCTGGCGGCACTCATGTGACAGATGCGTCAAGTGAGTGCCTTTTGCCACCTATACTGCTCTGCATTGACAGATGGGTTACCAGGCTGCCATTTACAGGCAACAAAATCCCCCAGCCTTGGCCACACAAACAGCAAGTAAAATGGCCCAGAGCCCTCTCGTCAATCAAAAGTCAGATTTGAAATCAGATGGGCTGTTGATGAGCAAGAAAGAGGCACTGATTTATTAGCAAGAACAAAGTCGTAATTTTCCTAGTGGTATTCGTCCAAATAATCTGTCACTGTACTGGGAGGGAAAGAGCTATAGTTACCACACTCCAGAAATTCCCAAGTGCACTCTCTCCCTCCAGCAGCCTCATTAGACTTCTGGCAGGAAGAAATCACAGCTCTAAGGAGCAGAACAAGTGCACAGACCAACAAATACTGCTTTGCGCTCAGTCATTTATAAGACACACTCATGGCAATCCATAAATGCAATTGGTTGCGGAGGAATTATCAGACAGGAGCTCCTTCCGTCCCATGCCATTGTCCCAAGGAAAACTGCTATGATACACCTCCGGACAACACAGGACATGGGAGTACACAGTTGCGAGTGACCTCCCCTTTCCAGATGCTTTCTACATTGTGGAAGAGCGATTTTTTTTTTTTAACTTGCTTTTTGTTGAAGAAATTAAAGACACCTCCGGACAACACAGGACATGGGAGTACACAGTTGCGAGTGACCTCCCCTTTCCAGATGCTTTCTACATTGTGGAAGAGCGATTTTTTTTTTTAACTTGCTTTTTGTTGAAGAAATTAAAGCTTTTCCTCATACTCAGAGTAAACACAGAGTACCAGCAAAAGTCTTTGATATGCACAGGTATTTCAGCTTTGTTGACTCTACCACATTTGCTTCACCAACCACTTAGGCCTTGCATGCAGTTGCAGTTCTAAGTCTAAAGCCCTCTCCCTTGCCACCAAATACAGAAACAGGAGCGTATGTTTTGCTTTCTCCATGGCTTTTGGTATATGAGATGCCTACCTTCTCCCTCTCAATCCTAAAAAAAGAAAACCTCAACCTGGTTGAGGCTGTGCACACTGGAAGATGTTCACTGCCCATTGCTGACACTGACAGCCCCTTCTCCACTTTTTCCAACAGCACCTATTTTCTGGGGTTACTGGACCCCACTTCGAGCTGTGGGAAACTGTCACTTTGAGGCTTCGTATTGGAGCTCCCCATCCTGTAGACAGGCTGCCACCACTGCTGCTTCTGGAAGTCAGCTCCTCCTGGTCATGTAGCTCCGTACCCAAAGCACACAGTGACGGGATACTCCCCTTTCCCTACAGAGAGATCCCCCTTACGCTCTTCCTTCTCTTGGGAGATACCAAGAGACAGGAAAAAGGCAGAAAACAAAAGCTTTCAACACAGTTTGAGATTGCACCACTTCCAAGAAGCCTGCTCTGGCTTTGATCTATTGATTTCAAGGCCCTTAATGTGGGAAGCTGAAACACAAGTTCTCTCCACACAATTCTAAAATGAAAGAGAAAACCCAGTATGGCGCTGGAGAATTAAGCGCTGCACTGAAAAACTAACAAATACTGAGGGGGGTGGAAAAACCACAAATACCAGATCTGCCTATAACCAGAATACGCGCTCAAGAGTCTTGATTGAAATCCAAAACTAAGAAGTAAGGAATTAAAACTATTATTCAGCAGTGATACATCAGAGACACTAGCAAACTACAATGAATGGAAATTAAAATCCCACAAACACTGGTAGACAAGTTTTCTATTAAATCTTGCTGGAATGTCACCTCAGAGCTACCCCTGTGAACTTTCATTCAGTTATCCCACAGCCATCTACAACAGCTTTGCTTACTTTCTCCCCTGAAGCTACTCACAAGAAGCAAAATGAGGGAAAGGAATGAAGTAGCAAATCATTTATTACAGAGATGCATTTTTATATGAAAATGTAGATCTTTTTGTTTAGGATACTCTGAGAAGGCTCCAGCACCGAATGCAGTGCACCCTTCATACGTGAGACTGGAATAAATCCAGTTTGATGTTCATCTTTGAGAAGCACCCGTACCAAGTGAACCTCTGCGAATCTAACTGGGGACTGCTTCCCGGGAGAAAATAATCATTGAAAGATAAACGAGGGATGTGAAACTACTTTGCAGCTTCACCAGCTTTATTTTTAACACCATGCTCCCTTTACGCTCATCTCCTCCCCATCTCAACCCTCAGCTGCGCCATGCCAATCTAAGAAGCTCTGGATGCCAGGAACCGTCACACAACAGCCACCATCTCCACTGTCAGAAGTGGCTGCGTGCCTGGGCTGTCCAGAGGGAAAAACATAACATTTGCTACAGCCCATACCTCCATTGGGCAGAAGTACCACCTCGACAGAAAGCACCCATCAGCCCAGCACCCTCGGCAGAAGAACGACACGGGCAGAGCGGCACCAGTCTGAGGGAAGGAGAAAATATGGCCCCAGCAAGACTGAAGATCTGCATGTTCATAATTAAAATGTTTTGAGGGTATTTTTGCTTCTCTTTAGAAAAGGCAAGCTGTTTCTAATAAAGGATCATTTGAGTCGCTTGAACTTTGTTGATTTATGAGTTTTTTCATGTTATTCCAAAACTGAAGGCCCCCTTGTCGAAATAAAAATTGGTTTTGGAAGGGGTAGGATGTTAGACTAAGCTTTTATATAATTTCTTTTAACCCAGGAGAGAGTCACTTCTCTGACTCACCAATTCTGATACCTCCTTTTTCTTGCCAGCATAATTTTTTCTGGAAAACAGTTTATTTTCTTGGCTATCTCTAATTGATCCCAACACTGGCAGAAGACAGACATCACACATGCATGCTCCCAAATCAGGGCTTTCCTTTTTCCAAACCACAACTATAAAAAACAAATTCATCAGAATCAGGAAAATGATAAACAGAAAAAAAATCACTTATATAGTTGCTGTCTTTTTTTTTTTTTTTGTTTAGATTACATATTTACAGTTACACTTCTCGACTGAAAGAAAATTTCCAGAGTTTTTTTGTTGCAACAATACATGTGAATTAGCCCACTGAAATGAATCACAACAATTGCAGGGACACAGAGCCAAGGGATTCAGCGCTGACCGCCCTGGCACACTGGGCATCCCTGCCCACACTGGTCTGACAGGGACCAGGCGGTCCCTTCTGCCTCTCCTCATCCCTCCCTCCTCTTCCCCAAACCCAGTCAGAAAATGCTCACTGCCAAATAGCTAACTTCAGCTAACATGCCATGGCTCCTTTTTAAATTGGAAAAAAAAAAAAAAAAAAAAAGGAAAAAACAAGAAAAACTGTTAACAAACAGTTAATAATACTCAAAATAAAGAATTATGGAAAAAAAGAGAGGGGGAGACTTCACTGTTTTTCCTCAGACACTGAGGCTTCCTTTTTCTGACAGCACACTGAAAAAAGAATCTCCTATTTAAGAATCTTCTAGATTCGTAAAGTAGCCATTTGGATGAAGGTTTTTCAGAGTTTGTTTGGGGGTGATGGAGGGGAGTACCCAAGACACTCATGTCAGGTATAAAACATGCATCACCGATATTCAAGAAATTAAATCATTATGAGCTCCACAATTTCCTATCACATTTTCGTGCTATGGAAGACTGAAGTGATAGGTTTGGATTTGGGGGTTACATTTGTTTTAAGACGTTGTAGGAAGACCTTCAAATTCCACCAGAGCCACAAACTCCTGCTGTGCTACAACAGCATAACGTGGCCCTGTGCATTTCACGGAAAAACTCTGCTTACAGAGCGAAGCACCACAAACCTCGAAGCACTCTTAACCTTGGCCCCCCATCCTCTGTAGCCACGCAACCATTCCGCTCCCACACGAAATCAGTTATTTATGGGCATCAGCCTCTGCTTACGCAAAAGCAAAACTGTGCTTCTCAAGCCAGAGCAAAGGTTACAACTCTTTGTGCCAGCCTGTGGCCCGCTCCTGAAGTATAAATTCATCGCAGTTTCTTGGCCCTCTGGTTTTAGTGGAAAGGTCACTTGGAGCTTCCTTCTGCCAGCCTGGAAATGCAAAGTTCCAACACTGGAAGATACACTTTTCTTCATCTCCAGTTCACAACTTCTCCTTCTAAGAGCCTTATCCTGTGTAAAGGACTTCACATGATGCAGCGCTATCAGGCATGCTCAATGTTGTACGATAAAGCCCCCAACCTGCACTTTTACTGAATGAATCAGATCTAAAATAAATTTTGGGAACTGTTGTGTATCAATCTTTTTACAGATTTCAGCTCTTCACTGTTGGTAAGAAAAACCCGAATCACAGCAAGGTATGATCTGGGGAACAGAAGGCAGGTAACAGCCAAATTGATCTTTTAAATGATACTGTAATCCAGCCAGAGACTTGATTGCTTGTGACTGCAATGCTGTACTGAGCTCTACCAACACCTACAGGAGAGGAAATAATAGGGGATGCATTTACAGTCTCAGGATGACAACTCCTGTTTTTTTGCACTACACAGAGTATGTGCAGCCATCTTCCCTAGAGCTTGTAGAAAATCAGAGGGCTGGGATTTTTCTGAAGCCCATGGAAAGATCAGATGGAGGTAGGGAGATTTTGGAAGTTGGAATAGTATAGGGAAAAGAAATCACAGAGGATTTGTCCTTTCATGCTGTTCCTGAAACTCACTGTGGGATCACATAGTGCAAAAATCCCTGTCTTATTTCCAGCACGAACCAGGATCATGGAGAAAATCCTGTGAAGGAGAGATTAATGAAGAGCATTTCCCTCTTACCTTACTCATTCAGCCATACAAAGCAGAATTAAAGAATTGCTTCCCCTGCTTCCACCACGCTGCTCCTTAGCCTGTGAAGCGCTCTGTGAATCACTGGCAATGACACCAGAGCTAAGAAGCCATAGCAGTATTATTTTTCAATACCTTAGCTTGTCGAGGTTGATTTCAAAATCAATCTGTCTTTGATACCAGGCACGAGACCTCAAAACAACAAAAACCAGCAAAATAGGGTTTCTCTTCAAATGGGTCAAGGAAGCGGATTTTCTCCTTTCCTCACCAACCAAGAAGTTACTACACTATTTTAAGTCAATTTTAACACCAGATGCAAGTTATATTATTAACTCTACTGTTAAACTAGCTATTCTGGGACTCTTTAGTCTGGAGATGAGAAGGCTGAGGGGAGACCTTATCAATGCTTATAAGTATCTAAAGGGTGGGTTGAAGGAGGAGGGAGCCAGACTCTTCAGTGGTTGCCAGTGAGAGGATGAGGGGCAACGGGCACAAGCTGGAACATAGGAGGTTCCACTCAAATATGAGAAAAAACTTCTTCACGGTGAGGGTGACAGAGCCCTGGAACAGGCTGCCCAGGGAGGTTGTGGAGTCCCCTTCTTTGGAGATTTTCAAGACCCGCCTGGATGCAGTCCTGAGTAACATACTCTGAGATGCTCTGGGCAATCCTGCTTCGGCAGGGGAGTTGGACTAGATGATCTCTATGGTCCCTTCCAACTCTAAAAAATTCATTGAAATTTGGTGCAATTCTGCTAAGGTAAGGATTACTAGCAATAACCATTAGATAGATATACACATACAATAAAAAAAATTAGTTAACCACAGCAAGTTATACTAGAACTGAGTGACTATCAAAGTAGAGGATTCTTATAACCAACTAAAACCACAAACAAAAACTTCTTAAGGATTTATCATCTGAATTCTCAAGAATTAAGCCTGCAAATCATCTTCTCAAGATGTGAAAAGCAAGGGAAATAATTTTAATTCCTTATTGGTCAATTGTAGCAGTGCACATTGAATTAAATAACAACCAAAAAAAATATCTCACCAAGCCAAAGAAATCAGTCCTATTTACAGTCTTCTAAAATAAAACAGGTTTAGCAAAAATAGTTAGATTGAAAACCAAACACATTTTACATTGCCTTGAGGAGTTTCTACAAAGGAGACTCAGTAGTAGGAGACTCTGAAAATGCCTGCCATAAACCATAGGAGTTTTGCTTTTGTATAGAGAAGGATTTTGTTTATGTAAACAGGCTCTTAAGCACTACAATAATAAGCAACAAATAAAGTAGCATTAAAAATAAAATTAAGTGATGTTCACTCACTCACTGTCAAGAAGTCATAGGTGCACAGAATAATTGAGGTTGGTAGGGACCTCGGAGGGCCTCCAGTCCAACCTCCTGCTCCATGCAAGGGCAGCTCTTAGGCCTGACCAGGCTGTTTCCAACTTTGCCCAGTCAGGCATGAAACCTTCCAGAGATGGTGATCTCTCAGCATCTCTGGGTGACCTGCATCAAGGCTCAACTGGCCTTGTGGTGAAGAAACTTCTCCTTATGCCAAGCCATAACCATCCCTATTTTAGTTTTTGACAAGTATCTCACCCTTCTGCCACATATCTCGGTGAGGTGCCTGGTTCTATCTTCTCAAAAACCTGCCCACAGGTGCTTGGAGGCTGCTGCCATGTCCCTGCAAAGCCACCTCTCCTGAAGAAACCCAGGTCCGTCACCCTCTCTTGGGGCAAGTCCTCCAACCCCAACCAGCCTGGGGGCTCTCTGCTCAGCTCCCTCCACTTTACCAATGTCCCTCCCGCACTCTGGGCCCCAAAACTGGATGCAGTATAGAATCGTAAAATGGTTAGAGTTGGAAGGGACCTTAAAGATCATCTACTTCCAACCCCCCTCCCATGGATAGGGACACCTCCCACTAGACCAGGCTGCTCAAAGCCCCATCCAGCCTGGCCTTAAACACCTCCAGGGATGGGGCCTCCACAACTTCTCTGGGCAACCTGTTCCAGTGCCTCAACAACCTCACAATAAAGAATTTCTTCCTAATATCTGGTCTAAATCTCCTCTCTTTCAGTTTAAAACCATTACCCCTTGTCCTATCACTACATTCCCTGATAAAGAGTCCCTCCCCATCCCTCCTGTAGGCCCCCGTTAGGTATTGGAAGGTCACTATAAGGTCTCCCTGGAGCCTTCTCTTCTCCAGGCTGAACACAACCCCAGCTCTCTCAGCCTGTCCTCATAGGAGAGGTGCTCCAGCCCCCTGATCATCTCCATGTCCCTCCTCTGGACCCACTCCAGCAGGTTCAATAATACTTGCTCCAACAGTGTTTCAGGTGTGGCCTAGCAAGTGCCAAGCAGAAGCAAACAACCATTTCCATCAATCTGCCAGGTCCAGAACAGCCACGTAGGGCTAACTTCTGCTGCCAGGCCACTTAAGACTCATGTCTGTTGTCCTGCAGGTTCCCCCAGGTCCTTTCCAGCAGAGCTGCTGCCCCAACAGTCACTCCCCACCCTGTCCCAGGTACAGGGAGCACATTTATTCTGTTTATAAAATAAAAGGCAGTAATAGGCAGGGTTTTTTCATTCCAAGTTGGGGCTTGTTATAGTTCTTCACATTCTTACAAGGCTGTCTCGAGGACACGCGCTGCAGCCCCTTCACCTCAGGCAGCAATTAACATAGCTGGGAGAAGTTTCAGCTATCAATTTTGATGTTATGTTATTGGTTCCACAGTAGCTGTTGTGGTCAGTACTTTCTTCTTTAAATGATATATTGGAAGGAGAAGGAGGGAAAGCTTAGATCTTCAGGGTCTGCATGCCAAAATGTTCATACCTTCCCCCTATGCAGCTGCCCTTTTAAATGACACCTTCACCCCCTATAAATTTTGCTTTTTCTGTAATGCTGTTCCAAAACTGTTCTTGTTGGGATGTTTGCAGAGAACCAATGCACAGAAGTATTCATCCATAGCCAAAAATCTTCTAGACTGGTAGCTTTGCCAAACAAAAGACAGCACAGTTTTTATAACCTGCCATGAAACAACTCTTCCCAGATCAGCCAACACATTTTAGAAGTTAGAAAACAATTCTGTTGTGTCAACCTGCTATTTATCCTCCATGCCTGGGAAAGATTGCACCTTCCTTTATAGAGAACCAATACTTTCCTTAAAAAAAAAAAAAAAAAAAAAAGAGAAAGAAAAAATTAAAAATGTAGTTACCACTAGCAGAACAAGTGCAATGAGGTTACATAGCTGTGTTAACTGATCTTCCCCACCAATTGCATAATAGCATTCCAGACTCTGGTGTTAAGGGCAGATCTTTTACCTATTTTAAAATTTTAGTACTGAAAGGAGAAATTAATTCAGTTTTAAGATAATTAACAGCTCAGTCCTGCGTTTCCTGACATTATCCCTTTATCAATAGTATTGTTGTTCTGATTATTCTCACCCCTGTGCCAAGCGCCACTTGCAACGTGCCTTAAACAGATCTCATGACAAGGGAACTGGGTCCACGCATGCAGGACAGAAGGTCGGCTGCCAGGCAACTGGAAGAGGAAAAAATTTTTAGAAGGTGGTAGTTGATAGGGTCAGAGAGTTTGGGTGGGTTCTTCCATCCCTTTTAAATCAATTTAGTCTTCATTCCAATGAATGACTAAGGCAGAAAGAAAAGCATCCCATCTGTCCTCTCTGCAGCCCCTAAATGCTGCCCAGGAGGAGATGTAGAGATAGCAGGGAAGAATTCCTCTCCGAGTCCAGCCACTATAACCACAGTAAAGTTATTCTGCATTTACACCCATCTAGGACCAGAAGCCAGCCGCACACCTTTTGACTCTTTGTGGTTGCTTTATAGACACTGTGGGAAGGATTCATCTGGCCTAAATTTAGCTGCCCACAAATCAGGCAACTATCTAATCCATTTGCATAGGTTCCTTCTAGTCTGAGAATACACTTGCTTATGTTAATAAATTCATTCCCCATATATTATGTAAAGTATGTAGGTAAGACACTCTTCCAGCAGAAGAAAAAGAGGAGAGAAAAGCTAAACACTGAGAAATTTCAACTGTTGGCATTGCTTGGAGGCTCATTCACAACTTTCCTACAGTATCGGATTAATAAAACCATGCAGTCTTAAAGCTTAGTGCATCATTCTACACTTAAATGGTTGTATTCAAATACTCTCATAAGGCAGTTGGACTGACTGCTCTGGGACTGCTCGCTGTTTGTGGGATGTGACCCATTCCTATCCAGAAAATGGCACGACCGCAGTGGCACTTAAAGGTCCCAGTCTGGCCAGAGGTGCCACCATTCTAGGAACTGTATCAATGTCCAGCAGAACTGGAGTCCCTATTCAAGGATCACAAAATCAGCTTCAAAGCAAAGGAAAAGTAGATGTCTACACATATTTGGAAATAGAAACACTCCTGTGGGAAACAGGTTACTCATATAATCAGCAAATCAGTTAGCTTAATCAATACATTTCATTAAAAGAGCTTTATCTCTGATGTTCCTCAAAGTCAGGGCATCCCATTTAGTGTCATTCCACGTATTGAAGGTCATATAAACAAACTTATGTATTCCTCAGGTTCCAGACCCGTCCCCAGCAGATTTTCCAATCGAGTGTCTTCACCAAGTAGACAAGATTTTGTCAATTAACTACCTTCATCTCCTTTGAAGTTATGTTTCTGCTACGGGAGCTATAAGCCTGAGTTCTCTCCCACTTGAAAGACAGACACCCTAAAGAAACCTTGTTTCCAGACTCCTGGCACAAGAGTCACATGAAGTTTATTTGCCCAAGTCACTTTCCTGGTTTCATACTCCTCATACTCTTTCCCAGAGCTGGTGGTGCAGAAGTGGCTGGCTATGCTGCCGTGTGAGGTGACACATCCAGAAGCACTCAGAAATACACCTGGGCCCATCGCTTCTCCATGAAGCAATGCTACTGTGACCAACTCAAAACTGCCACCTTCAACGTGGAAATCTAAGTGTGTTCTGCTAGAAGGAAAGAGGAAAATAACCCCCGCGCACCCAACAAACCCCTCTGGCTGGCAAATTTCTCCTTAACGAGAATTCTCAAGGGGGGGATATATACAGGAGAAAAGTAGCAGACTTAGGGGAAATTGGTGGGTTTTAGCCTACACACATCTAGAGGGAACAGCAAAGTCAAGTGCTGACCATAGAGGACAGAAATACATGGCTTGTTTATTATTACCATACAACTATAAAGGAAGCATTCTTATCAGCTGGCAAAGTTTCTAAGGAATCTAAGTCTATGGAAAAGCCATCCCTAATTGCACCAAGTCTCAACAATGAGGAGAAAGCATATTAATGAGGCACGGCTAGGAGGTGCGATGAGGAGATAACAATACCCTTAGGAGTTACACCGGTATTAAATGCGACTTTATTACTGTATTACTCTTACAATCTTTGCAGCAAGAATAACTCTGTTTATACAGATGTTCTTTCAACCATCAGTTATTCTAGTTTAAGCACACATACAGGGAACCTTGACATTTTAAAACTGCAGGCCATTAGATTAAATTAGATTTGTTATTTTGCTGTAGTAACCCACCAGGCTTTACAAGACTGATATATTCTTTCAGTGAAACTGAGAGGCATTAATTGAAATGAGATACCGCGCCTTTAATAATGCAGATTGATGTAGCTCTCTCACAAGGTTTTTCATTCGGTGCCTTTATTTTAATTCCTCTGAGTGCTACTAATATGGTTCATTTTATCATTAAGAGGGCATTCTTCACTTAAGTAGAACATGCCAAGCTAAACTAAAATAATAGGACTGGTTTACTGTTACACAGAGGAAAGCACGGTTGATATTTATGTAAAATTAAATACACTGTTAAGGCTAAACTCCGGTTCCCTACCCAAAGCCACTTGCGATCAAAGCGGAAAGTCCACCGAATTCCAAAATCCCACCACCTTCTGCAACATAGAGATGACACCAAATCTGTCACCGCTCAAAATACTTGCTTACAAAACACAAACTGATAAACATATAAACAGCCTTGGCAGTAAGAGTCAGAGCTCTCGCCCTTTTCCCCACTCTGGGGAAAACCTTAGTGCTACTGGTTCAGAGCTCCAGGGAGAGACAAGAGGAATATTATGAGGATCCACCAAACAGTGCAACTTAGACTCCCGTACCTTGCAGCGCCCAGATTAAAGTAACACTGGCAGAGGAAAAAGAAGACTTCTGGCACCCAGAAGACCTGCTCTGGTGAAAGGTCACAGACCCAAGGAGTAAAATCAAGACCCCTAAGACCTCTGTGCCAGAGCAAGGGAAGTGCCTCAGTCTTTGCAGATCTAGACATTCATCACTTCATGTCTTGGCTCCCCATCTGTAAAAAGAGGACAGTCTCCCTTCCCAGCCCCACCAGAGAGAAATGCACTGCAGACCGCAGGGTGGATTCCTGTCAGCGCTACACAATGGTGACAGCGCTCACACGAGGATTTAAACCAGATGAGAGTCCAACTAGCAACTCACACAACTTAATTGTTAGAAATAAAAATGCACAGCAAGCTCAGAGTTTTCAGTCTGTCCATTTCTGCTTTAATTTCCTTGCATGGCACTATTTTAAAGCCTAAAACAGGTTTTAAGCTGCTCCACACTGCTAACATCCTCACTAGACTGTCTTCTCCATACTAGGGAGGTCCACCAGCCCTTCATGCAACCACAACGGTTTCTTTTACTTTCCATTGAGAGAGATGTCATTTTAAATGGTCAGAAGCAAGCTGGAAGACACAACACACTGGACATTTGCTAACATCTCTAGGCCAAAGAATAGATTGGTGAGAGACAATTGCAGAGCCAGCTGAAGCAGATGGGTCTAGCAGTCAGACACAGCACGACCCCGATTTCTGGTTTTCACCCAAATCAATAGGGCTTTGGCACACTGAATGTTGATACCTACAACTTTCCTCAATTTTTTATTTTTTTTTTTCTTTTTAAGATTGACCTTGCTTTTCAGTAACTTTGGACTAATGTGTCGACTTTGCATAATTCGCTCAGTCCAAATCATCCAGATTTAGAACCGTGAATGCTGACAAGATTTTTGGAAGAGATAATAACCCTCCTGCTCCAGAGTTTAAGCCAAACTGGGATTAAAAGGAAACATAATGTGTTAGGCAAATTAAGCCACATTTGCTTCACTGGCAGCTTCTTCCTCCTTTCCCTCAGTAGGAGCATCCACTCTGGGCATTGCTGGAAAGCCAGATGCTTCCCTCTCGCACCACAGCCATGGCGATGCTCCGGGCTCCTACCACACTCCCACAGGCAAGAGGACGGTGGACAACAGTAACAGCACATTACAGTTTGGTCGTTCACGCATCAAGCGGATTAAAAAAATGAAGGAGGAAGCACAAGAAGTTATAGACAGCTTCCCTGTACACATGGGCCTCTCGGGCCTGCATGCAGGGCACAAGGACTTAAGAGCCCTTCTGCTCTGCTTGCCAGGCCCTGGGTCACACAAGAACAGGCGCGAGACCTCCCGTCACGGTGAAATGCAAAATAAACTGCCCAAGAGGGAAGTTTCCGCCTGACCCACAACTTTCTGCCCTTATACCAGAAGACTTATAGTCCCTTAATTATTATCCCGCCTGGAGTGATTGCTGGCAGCTTCGTTACCTACAGAGAATTGCTTCGCCATTGAGTTCTTGGCTTCATTAGCAGTCAGCAGAAGTCACAAGGTATTTTATGTACCGTACGTATGTCAGAGTCATGTGCCTCTCTCTTGGTCCCGTACTATAAAGAAGGCTATATAGAAACCACCCTATTCATTTTCCCAACCCAACCAGTGTTTATATGCACTTCACTTTTCCTCTTCCAGGCTGCATACTCACCTTTCCTTGGCACAAAAGCCCTTCTCTTCACATTCCTCGTTGTTCTTCTGCCTCTGGTCCTACAGCAGCCAGCTTACTGTGTCAGTGCCAATTCCCTGAAGTCTGACACAGCATTACCTTTCCGGCTGATATTGGAGTGAACCATTACAGCCTGAAATTCCCAGGGCTTCAGGGAATCTTAAAGTCACCAGAATTTCAACAACATATCCGCCTCACCGCTGTCAGAAAACAGAATCCACCGAGGCTTACTAAACGCTGCAGATTAAATTGAAAGCCCGCAGCTGAAGGGAGCCGTTCCCCCTGGTGTCTGGGTTTATCCCACCTTCACGCGTGTTTCCTACCGGCAATCAGGCGAAGAAGCTATTTAAAGTGTCTCTATTGTTACATGCCAAAATATTTAACTATTAAATTTCACCCGCCACCTGCCCGTCTTTGCGTTTTATGGAGTGAGCAAACGGCTCCATTTTTCTGCCCTGCCCTGAGGAGCGGGGCTGACGGTCCCCCCCCGGCTCGGCTGAGCGATGGGAGAAGGGGCTGGGGGACACCGCTGTCCCAGTGTCCCCGCTGCCCGCCCCGCCTCTCCGCGCACTGCGGAGGGTTCCCTGCGCGGCCGCGGCGGGCTGGCGGGGCGCAGCGCCGGTGGTTTCCCGGGCAGGGACCCGGTGGCGAGGGGACCCTGCCGCCACCCCCGGGGGCGATGCCTCCGCGCACCTGCGCGGCTCCTGTTTACAGGCGCCCCGTTCATCCCAACCCCGGGGGCGGGGAGGGGAAATGCGATTAAGGGATTAAGTTTGGAAAAGATGCGCGCGGGGGGGGAAGGGGGGTAGGGGTCCACGGGTGCATCCGTCCATCCAAAGGTGCGCAGGATGCGCGGGGGCTGAGCAGCGGCTCGGCGGGCCCCGTCCGCCTTCCCTGCAGCAAGTAAAGCCGGGTGTGGGGGGGACGGACGGAGCTCGGCGTGGAATAAAACGCCTCCAGTCCCCGCGACGAGGAGGGGAAGGACATCAGGTCGCCCCCCATGGTGGGGGAGTCGGTCCGGAGCCCGCACCCGCCGTCCTTACCTCGATCCACTTCTGCGCCTCGGTGAAGGCCAGCTCCGGCTGGGGGGGTTCGGGGGGAGGCTGAACCTCTCCCAGCTCCAGTCCGGCACCGGCCATCTGCAGGGCTGCGGCGGGGGAGCGGCCGGGCACGGAGCCGCCAGCCCGAGGTGAGCCGCGGCCGCAGCCGGGGGGGGTGTGGGTGGGTGGTGGTGGGACGGACGCCGGAGGCCTCTCCCTGCCTGGCAGCCGCCGGGGGGGCGGATGGGCCGGGGGCGGCGGAGCTCTGCAGCCCGCCTGGCTGCGGCTCGCCTGCGGTAACCTCTCTCCTCTGTCTCCTCTCTCTCTCTCTCCGCCGGTGCCCGGTCCGCCCGCCCCGCCGGCTCGGTCCTCCCTCGCCCGCCGCCCCGCCCGCCCCGCCGGCGGCGCGGAGCTGCGCTGCGCTCAGCTGCCGGCTAAAAATAAAACAGACGGGAGAAGCCGCTTTTGCCTTCAGCCCATGCAAATGCCCGCGCCGCCGCCTCCCCGCCGTGAGCATCCGCCGGGGGAGGGGGCGGGCGGGCACCCCTCGGGGTGGGGACGATGGCAAGGGAACCCCGCTTTGGGGGAGGACGAGACCGCTTCCCCGCACCCCGATTTGCCCCCACCCCGCAGCTCCTGCAGCTGTGCGGGGAGCTGCTGGTTGCAGCTGTTGCATTAAACGCCTTGACGTTAATTAACGTTATTATGGGGGTACTGCGTCCAGTTTTGGAGTCCTCAGCACAGGAGGGACACGGACCTGTTGGAGTGGGTCCAGAGGGCTGGAGCACCTCTCCTGTGAGGACAGGCTGAGGGAGTTGGGGTTGTTCAGCCTGGAGAAGAGAAGGCTCTGGGGAGACCTTATAGCCCCCTTCCAGTACCTGAAGGGGGCCTACAGGACGAATGGAGAGGGACTTTTTATCAGGGAATGTAGCGATAGGATGAGGGGTAATGGTTTTAAACTGAAAGAGGGGAGATTTAGATTAGATCTTAGGAAGAAATTCTTTACTGTGAGGTTGTTGAGGCACTGGAACAGGTTGCCCAGAGAAGCTGTGGATGCCCCATCCCTGGAGGTGTTTAAGGCCAGGCTGGATGGGGCTTTGAGCAACCTGCTCTAGTGGGAGGTGTCCCTGCCCATGGCAGGGGGCTGGGACTAGGTGATCCTTAAGGTCCCTTCCAACTCTAACCATTCTATGATTGCACGAAGCACCTGAGAGCTTCCAGCCCCCACCCCGCATCAGGAAAAGGGTTCCCTCCCCTGCCGAGACCCCCACCCAGCTGCCCAGGGGCCACAAGCCTCCTGCAGGTGCCTCAGAAGCCTCTGCAGACATCTCCTCCTGCTGCTGAGGGGCGATCGGGGCCTAGCAAAATGCGTGAGGGTCAGCACGGTACCGGGCAGCACTTCTCTTAGTCCAAAAGCAGAGCAGGCATCAAGGTGTGCTTAAAAATACCTTGCGTGAATATATTTTTTTTTTTTTCTCTTCACTCAAGGGAAGAAAACATTGTCCTGCAGAGACTCCCGCACCTAACTTGTGTCGTGTGAGTAGGCCGAGCTCGAAGACGTGCTCCTGAGCCTAAGGTTAAGCATAGACGTTCCTAGAAGCAGGGAAGCAGAATCTTTCTCAAGGCCTTTTTAAAGCCGAATCGCAAATATCTCCACTCGTGAGGTTTTGAAAGATGAGCCAAAGTTACTTGTTTATATTTATTCAAGCATAGAAAGATATCTGTGTGCCGGAAACACAGGTATGCGAACAATTAACCCCTACTACTCAGGGCTGTTTTTTTGAGAGGGGTCATAACTGGTTACATTTTCAGCTTGTGACAGTTGTCAACAAATTTTGACGAGAAGCAAACTGTAAGACCTACTATTCAACATGCCCTTATTTTAGGCATGAATTGGCCTCATTTCAGAACTTGGTATTTTGAATCTTGTTTATTGTTATAAATTGGTCAAAGAAAAAAACCATACTGACTCTTCAAATATAAATGCATCACGTAAATGCGTATATTTAACTCCATTTCCATTCTCGGATTTTGTCTTTATTGTTCTCTACCTTTTTTTTTGGTCTTTGTTTATTGTTTGAAGTTTGTTGGAATAATGAAGGGCCTAAAAACAGCAGATGAGTTTATAGAGATTTTTCTGAGAACTCCAACTAGATGAAAACTAGATGAATGATAATCTAATCTCAAACATTTAAAGATAAATAATAAGTGTATTTTGAAATACTTATGCTAACACAAACTGTTTTCTGATTCTTTTAATATTTAAATAACACTGATGTATATCAGACCAATTAGATTTATTCTCCCGGAGCCGAGGAAGACTAACAATTTAAAATAATTACCCCACCTCTTTTTTTTTTATTACCGTGCGATATCAAATGTATGATTTTGCTGTCTGGTGATCTCAACATCACCTCTTGGAGAACTGGAAGAGCTAGAATGGCCTGAGGTGAGCATCATACCACACAGAGCAACCGTTTGATACCAAGACCACCACCACATACCTTGTCTTAAACTGAGAGGTCGACATTCATTTCCCATGTATACACTTGGTTTTCATGGATCACTAAAGATGACGTACTTTTACACATACACTTACACTCTTATACACGCGCTTACATTCAAGCATACACATCTTTTAACACTGATTAAATCCACACAAAAAACATGGCTGTAGAGCTAGGGTAGTCCTTTAAAGACCTCTGTCATGCATTTAGGAGTGTAAGTAACCCTGAATGGCAGCAGAAATCTGGCCACTTCTGTCCTAATCCTAATCCTGAACCTGCTTCCCATTTGGTCAAGTAGGAGGCAGCATCCCTACCTCCCTGTTCCCATGGAAACACACTTCTAGCATCAGCCCAGCTTGCTTTTTTTTTTTTTAAACCACCATCTGCCTGAGGAGTTGCAGGGCTTGCTCTAAGCCCCTTCAATAACAGTCATAGGTTTTCAGTGCTTTTCCTTTCCCTATTACAGCCATTCTGGCAACTGGTACAAGAGGCAAAATATGAAACCAAGCACCTTAGAAACTCCAGCAAGGTTTTCCTGAGGTCACTCTGCTGCTCTTCACCAGACACATTACCAGAAACATAGTAATGGAATTTGTAACAGCAAGAAAATAGGAGAATTTTTCTTGTAGCTGTTTGCAAAACTCCCTTCTTTGAAAAAAAAAAAAAAAAAATTGGTTTAGCTTTTGGTTTTTCTTTCCAGTAAAGTCAAGCTTGTGTCTCAGTAGTCCTTATCACTTTCAACAAGCTTTCCTCTGTGCTTATTAGACAGGGGGAAACCTATGGTGGAGCTGATGTTAGTGTTGAGCTGTGTGTCTTTGTCCAGGTGAAAAGAGACCGTGCCTATGAGCAAGTAATTGTAGAAAAATGTGCATTATGGCTGTTATAGGAGCATATATGGGCAGAGGAAGATTCTTCTCTGATTAGTAGGGATCTCCCTGCTGCTGTGCGCAGGAGGAGAAATAGAGGCTTTTAGGCCTCTATTTCAGGCAGAATGAAGGTTCAACTTGTAATTGTAGTTAACCGGTTTGGTCTTCTACCCAGTTTAGTTTTCTCCGCTGGGAAGAGGAACTCTCCTGTTCCTTTTTGTTTTCGACATAACATCTAAAATCTTTAATCCACTTGAATAGCCGGAGCGGGGAGTTAATGAGGCCTGATTGGTGTCGTGGCAGGCCTGATCTTATCCCCCAGCAGCGATGAACAGCTTGCAGGGAGGGAGCTGTGCCCTGGGCAGCTTCTGCCGCCGTAATGGGTCTCCCTGAAGGAACTGGTCTGGTGTTCGAGATCAAGCTCTGTGCAAAACTACTCCTAGACAGCATCTTTGTGCTCTCACTACCTTTTCTAGTGGTATCAACCTGAAAATGAACCTTTTTCTTCAACGAAGATCTGACAGAACATGCTTCCAGTAACACGGGCACACTCCATTTGGAAAAAAATTACTTTTTACCCAAAAACCACTGCACAAAGAACAAATGGGTAAAACATCAAAAGATCCTCTGTTTCTGTTCTATCTTACCTGGCTTATTAATCTTTTCTTTGTGAGCTTTTATAAATGCACCTTAAACCAGCAAGGCTCCCGGACTGGTTAAGAAGGGAAGTTGTCCTGCTGGCACCGGGGCTTTTCTGCCTCCTTATCTCCTCCGCAATCTGTCAGCCCTGGCTGATATTCTCTGAGTAGAGCTCTTTCCCCCAGACCACAATGGTCATAGTAGGGGATGTTGCACAATCCTGAGCCAGATTTCGGAGAAATCTGAGCTGAGCCATAAGCTGACTGCTCTGGCTAAATATCTTCTCCGTTGTTTGCTCAAGAACTTCTATACATTTCATTAGTTTGCTTGTCCTTTTCATCCCTTTAACAAACCACTGAATGTCACACGGAGAACTTGAGGCTGTGCGGTATTTATTGTAAAAATTCTGCTTGGAATTCCTTCATTCTCTAGAGTATAAAACAGAGGAGGCACATCCAGCTGTGTATAACTTCCAGATTATTTCAGAGCTGCTCGGAGATGCAGCCTCTGAGCCATCAGCCATCACGGGGCTCAGACCGTTGCAGAGGGCAACCTGGCTGCCTGGTGATGGTGTGGGAGTCGGGCAGCCCTGGCATAAAGCACCTTTGGTAGTAAGACCTCTCAACAGATATATAATCCTGCTGGAGAGTTTTTGGAGAATTTTTTACTGGCTACTGAAGGCAAGTTGTACACTTTCACAGCTTGTCCCATGTGAAAGGGTGAACTGAGAGGTGAGCTGAGTGAGCAGAGGAGAAGAGCCCTTACAGCAGCATCTATCAAGGCCGAGGAGGGTGGTGGAAGAGATCTTTGGCAGGTTTAGCATCTTCTTCCTTGATAAAACCAGATTCAAAGACAGTTCAAACCCTCCATGACATGCAGCCTGGCTTTGAGAGATATCCACTCAGAACCAAAATGGAGAAAAAGCTAACTTCAAAAAATGACTCAAAGGAAACCATTCAAGAGGGTTTTAATTTATTTTTTAAAAACTTACAAGCTAAGATAAAAGTAACAACACAGCTTTAGTTATTTTTAATTCTTGTGAAAAATCAATGAATCTGTAATCACGAGAGCATGTTGATTTTTTTCGATCACTCAAACAAATGTTGTGACTTCACATTTTATTTAATCAGGGCATCTGCTGTGGTGCATTTGCAGCGTTCAGCATTTGGCTGACAGCACCTGTTTGTTTATCCTTGCCATGCTGTCTTCTATCACAGTCACTTTCTCTCTGCTACCCCTCACTCAGCAACATATTGTCAGGCTTGGCATCAATGTTCTCTGTCATTCTGATAATTACAGGAGTGGATGGATCATCCGAATTTGCTCTTTCTTTGGAGAAAAGCAGTATTATCCCTTCTCAGCCTGTCCTGGGAGAGCACAGAGCCCTCTTATAAAGCAGTTTTTCTCTGTTTTAGAGTTGTATACTGATTTTTGAAGGCTAATACATCCAATTGTCACCTGGTAACTGAGCACCATTTGACATTTTCCTATTTTCTTGTCTTTGCATTTAACTAAATTTTTAGATTTTAAAAGCTATTGACTATCCAGGATCTAATATACTACCACACATGTTGCTATTTAACTAGCTATAAGTCTAATGAATCAGAGTGCAGGTGATTCAAAATGAGAGATCACATGCATAAATGCCTGTTAATACTCAATTTCATTTACAAAGCAAAGTTTTGGGGGTCTTCAGCATCCTCTCTGTTCCCTGTGCAGCAAAACCCTGATCTGTATCTCTGTGTTTTGAATGCTGCTGTGCTTGTAGGTGTGGGTTTTTCCCTGCCTGACCCCCCTTTGTGGCTTTGACACTTGGTTCTGCCTCTCCTGGAGGCATCCAGGCTGATAGCTCTGCTGATTGCACCCAGCCTGGCTCAGCTTCTCCTTTCATCCACAGCCACGGTCAATTCTCCCACTTGCCCAAACAACCGCTTCCTTCCTTCTTTATATTGTTTTCATCAAGACCTGCCTTTCCTCTTGTATAGGAAATTCCTATATTCAGCCTCCTCTTTAACGAGCACCCTTTTTTTTCCTCCAGCAGCCTGCGTTTCTCCATCCCAGCCTGCTGTAGTCTCCTGTCTCTCAGTTCCGAAACTACATTCAACACCATTCCCCGTCTCTCTGGTCGCAGGTACTTCTCCCTTCCTCTTGTTCACACATAGGAGGTGGAGGGGCAGCACAACAAATATAAACCCTGGAAACCACTGGGAAAGAAAAGCAGAAAGCAAGCTAGGGAAAGGAAAAATATCACAAGTAAGTGATACTAAGTCACACAAGGTTAAAAAGACATAAATTGGGTTGACTGAAGAGCAATTACGTAAAAAACAAGTGGAGGCGGTATCAACAGAAGGAAGAGTGCTGAAAGGGAAGTGAAACAACTAAAATAAGGAGGAACGAGGTACTGAGGTAAAGGAAAGAATAAACCTGAGCACAAAACCAGTGAACTTGTCAGACCACGGAGCATCCTTTCATTCTGTGTTCGTAGCTACACAGTGCAGTAGGGTCCGGGTCCGTACATGTTCTTTCTTGGGCCTCCTATAAAACACATGCCATATTATGAGAGGAAAATGACCACACACACAAACCAGCAACTGAAATGAAAAAGAACTCCAAAGGAAAGCGTGGCTCTCTCACCACGCTCTCTGCTCCCAGAGCTGCCCAGTTCTGCTCTCTTGACCGGTCAAGTCAGGGAAAGGATGTGGCAGGACAATGGGCCTTTCACCAGCTGCTATCAAGGATCTTTTTAGCTCGTTAAAACAAAAGGGCATTGGTGGGGAGCCACTGCTTGTAGGTTTGTGTACCTGCCAGTGTGACACCCGGTTTGTTTAATGCAAAAACAACAAACAGCCTTTGCTTCTATGCTGAGCTGGAAGCGGTACAGAGGGGCAAAACAGTATTTCCCTTCCACTTTTTTTCTGAGTTTGGCTGCTTTTCAGCTACTTTCTTACAACCTCCTTCATTAAAGAATGGAAGTGGAAGCGGGGTGTCCTTCCAAACACAGTCCCATCCGGAGCAGGAATGTCCACTTCCACTATGTATCTGCAATAATCTCCCAGCTGGTTTTGCACTCTTCTGGTCATTTAAATGCAGCGTTTTCCCCTGCTGCTACCTACCCAGTATGCTGCTTACCCCGTCGCATCTTACCCCATCCTGAGTGAATTTTCAAACATACAGATTACTCAAATCTTTCTTGGTGAGGAGTGGCATTGCATGGTAGAGGGGTTTTAGTACTCTCAGGACTATGTTTCTAAACACCTCTTTCATCATGCCATCACCTAGGAAGAGATTTTTTTAAGTCAGCAAACGTGCTCAGAGAGCCCGTGCCAGCTGCAAGTTCAGTAAGTGGGGCTGAGTCTGCCTAGGCTCAGCACATGAAATGGTAAGTCACCAGAGCAGGTTGTTCAGCAGCCTGCAAACCTCTGCAGCAAGCCATAGCTTCAAACGAGCACTACAGAGTTGTGATATTTGGGGGGACGCAAGGGCTACATGTATGAGACAGTATGTGATGAAGGCAGTTAGAAACTTTTGCCAAACTGGTGTCAAATGAGTTGAGAATAAAAAGGTGATTTGGAAACCAAGTCCTAGCTTCCAAAGTAAATTCCTGGGTTCTGATATTCGTTTTCTTGGTGTGTAACAAACTTTGTGTAGTGGTGGCATAATCATGTAGTCCACCAAACCATGCTGGTTTTATCAAATGTGCAGAAGGAATAGCAACAGACCCTCTCACGGGTGTTAGAACCGCTATTTGCTAGGTGGCTGCTTGTGAAAGTTTGAGAAATCTGGCAAAAGCGCCATCACATCAACCCTTCAATTTTAGCAGTGACTTGCATAATCCGGAAAGAACTGGTGAACAGTATCTTCCCTTTTCTTTTCTTAGTAACTTTCCCTGTGGAGCAGTTCAAAAGGGAAAATCCGTATCTGGAATTAACACTGGGCTTTATCCAAATTTGTTTGGGGTATTAGCTGGTTCACAGTGAATTGGAATATTCATTTACTCAAGATAAGGAAATAGGCAGCCAAAAGTGGAAAATGGAAAGGAAGAGGAGAAGCAGGGACAGAAAACAAGGCGGGGGGGGGCAGGGGGAAGGACTGACTTCATGCAGTAGAACAACAATATATCTTATTTAGCAACATTATAATCATTATAATTTAGTTCCATGACACAGGAATGCTTTTTTCCTCCTATGTATTGAATTTCTAAAGGGCAATATTTAGTACTGGGTTGTGTTCAACTGGAAGCAGTGTAGTGTAAGATACAGGTGAGTTGATTCCCTGCAGGCAGGCTCTCTTGCTCAGCGATCTCCTGTGGCCTGACAATCCTTGCAGAACAAGACAGTCATCAAAGCCTGTGGAGGTGCTTTGGTGCAATAGGGACAGACAGCCTCCATCATGCCAGCACAGACATGGATGGTCACATATTCATAAGAGTCAGGGTGTCAAAATCAGCCATCAGTCCAAACTCAAAATGAAGGCTGTTTTCTTTATTTTGTTCCACCCACTATTTCAAAGGATGGAGTATTATTTGCAACCCCACCTAAATTACTGCTGCGAGTTAGGAGGAGCTGTGGACATATCCACAGATAGCAACCTTTCTTGTAATTCCCTAAACTGCAAATACCAACAGGTACTTAGCATTATTATTTCACCACTTGCACACACCAGATGAAAACTCGTTCACTGGAGCTACTGATGGTGGAAAATGTAAATGTAAGTGTGACCATAATGTCACACAAAACATATCTGTGACTTTTAGGTATTAAAGAAACAAGCAGTACTATGAATATTTGTTGGACCTTCTTATAACCTTTCAGTGCTCCTGGAGAATTATTTCCTCTGCTATCTTCTGGACTTCTTGGTGATCAAACCTGACTTCACAGAAATCCCTGGGAACTGTCCTGAAGGTAGAAGACCCTATCCTGCAAGAGTGTGGGTCCAGCAGGGTCTTCCACACCTCTCAGGGCTGGAAGGGCTCACGTAAGCTTTTCTCTCTGCTCTGTTGAACCCAGACTTAAGTTCATTCTGCTCCTAGCTGGTCAGATTTGAGCCAACTCCATACCAGGAAAGCCATTACTGTACCACTAACCCTGGCTTAACAAACTGGGCTTATTCACTCAAACCCAAGTACCATGGAGCACGTTTTGGAGCAGAATTGGCTCTTTTCCAGCCTGCTTTAGGAATGGATGTGGTGACATAGGTCTGTCTGTTGGACCATAGTCCATGTTGACAAACTCAGGGAAGAGAAGGATATTACACTTTGTTAAATCACTGTCTGAACTGCTGAATGATTTATTGTATGAGAGCTGCCCACCCATACGAAAGTGGAGCTAATGAGATTGCCAAGAAATCACTGCTATTGCGTGTACAGCCAAAAAAGTTCATGAGGGCTGCCCTTAAAATAGCAAAATTGGGGGAAAAAATGCCTTTAAAGTTATTTTCATAACTTTCTCTTATTATTACTTTTTTAATTATGTCTTTCCGTCTGGCCAGCAAAAGTGTCTGGATTTTTTCCCAGTTTAGAGGCCCCAGTGCTGCTCTGTGAGCCTCCAAAAGAATCCCAAAAGTCAAGAAAACCTCAACTGATTACTCAAGAGAACGGAAAATACTTTTTGGGAGTTGATAATCCATGTTATTGAAATGACTGCCAATACCTGTAGACTCTCATTCTCTGGCACTTTCGGGGCACTGGTGGGACTGCCTATCACAAGAACTCCTGATCCAGCCAGTGGAAAGGACAAGTAATCTGCAGGTTGCAGAACTGTCATCCCTGTAGCTAATCTACAGGTATGTAGATTAGCACTTTGGAGTATATCTACATTTTTTTGTTAATCATTGTTTTTCATATATGCTGAGTGTTTTTTCTTCTTAAAATATAGAATTCGTGGAATGTGTCCTCACTGTATGGATGACCCATGCCCAGGAAACTGGATAGGGATTTTCATAAGACGTTAAAGGAGTTAGGTGTTCAAATCTCATCAAAATTAATGGGATCAAGCACCTAAGTCCCATCCGTGCCTTAAAAAAATTCCAGTCCTAAAACACCAAGTTTGCTTAGCATGCTAGTGGGTCAGCAAAAGATCAAAATGATGGCATGTCTCTAAGAGATCAGAGCACTAGCATTAAGAAAATCTTGTAGAAATCATAGCTCTAAGTTCAGGTCAGACAGTACAGGGAACACTAGAGTAATTCATCAATTGGCAAACTTCAGTTCAACATCAACCTTTTCAAAGGGATGAGGGGCCTCCAGTTTAACTTTAGACAGTTTGCAGGATGATGTTTCTCTGAAAATGAGTATTTTAATCAGTTTTCAGTGCTGAATTAGACCAGTCTATAGGCTAAATTTGTGTCAGTGCACTACTTCCAGACTTTTCAATCAAGCTTCATTGCAAATCATTCTCCTTATAGACCACTTTGCAACCAGAATGTAGAAGAGATTGTCATGCAGAAAGGGATGATCAACCTCTGGAGCACCTTGGGAGGTTGGTCAGCATCTGACATGCCTCAGTGAAACTGGAAAATTATGACCTCATCAGGAGTAAAGAGTCTCAAACCTTGTTGGCAATCAAGACCTGTGGGATCTTCACCCCAGTGAGTCAGGAGAGTTGTGCAAGTGGTTCTACAGAGTGGAAGATTTTCCAGCAGTGCGGAGTGAATGGACTGTCGTCTGTGAAAGCTCTTGTAACATGGAGTTCTATCCTTTTGCTGTCTTGCTAGCAGCCAAGGCTGCCTTTGTACTTTGGAGAAGCTACAGCACTCAAGTATTCATGATCAAAACCTGGAGGAGGGTGTACTTCAGTAAAGAAAATGGAGGTTTGTGTGTGGAGAGCATGACATCTCCTTCTGGAGAAACAGTGGGTCTTCAAGGCATGTGCTATGGCATTCTATGGGCATGTTCCAGCGTCACCAGGTTGCTACAGGTCTTCCCATTTGCTTTCTACAGCAGTTAGTTTCTTGAGCTGATGAAACATGGTGGAAGAGTTGAGTAAAGAGCATTGAAAATAGCAGAAGGCACTCCCAGCATAGGAGAGCCCAGCTGGAAACCGTCCTGGTGTGCATATGCGTAGGCTGGAGGTGCCATGGAGAAGTGCGAGCGCTGTACATATGCTCCATTAAACCTGCCAGTTCTTGGGGCTGCTTCACTGCAAAGACTGTATGGCTCTTGTTTTTGAGGGCTTGAAAGTGCTGGGGCCTCCAGGAGCAACGCAGGGAAAACTCTTCATCCCTTGGGCAGGTGAGAAGGAGCTGTGAGGGGGGGAGAAAGGAGAACTCACTTTTCCGTACATCAGATATGGACCTTTGTTGTTTTCTTACTAATTCTGCTGCATCCCCCTCATGAACTCAGCAAGAGCGCATAGACTTTGTGAATACATTTGTATTTTTCAGTGCTCAAGGCTGTGAAACCCAGAGAGGAGAGGGAGAGATGGGGTTTCTGCAGCCCGTCCCAGAGAGGAGGCTGTGCAGTGGGGAGAGCACACCCTACCTTCCAGCATCCACTCCTTATCTCCCTCTTCAACTTCTGGCCCTCAATGTCTGAATTGAAATTACTTTATCAGAACATTGTAATACAACAGCCAGCCTCTGACTGATTTCTTCTTACAGCAACACCATTCAGAAGTACGGAGGGAGATGTTTACATCAACAGATAGCCTCAGTTTATAACATGGTGAGTGATTGCGAAACTTAGGACTGTCTTTCCAAATCCCTTTTAAGTTCTCAAGTGATCATAATACAGTTAAGAAAACATGCACAAAAATAAGGAAATGAATGCTTAAACACATAATAAATCTTTTGCTCTCCACAGAATAAATACACTGTGCTTATCAGGTATAAACCATGGCCTATTTCTTCATAATCGTAATCATAAATCTGGCTCAGTTATTGTATACATTCTACTATCTGTGTATTTACTTTTGAAGAATACTGCTGTAAATTTCCGAAAGATAAAGGGATTAATTTTTTTCATAGATATTTACAAGTTACTAGTTCTGGGTGATAACAGCAGGAGTGCTGTTGGAAAGGAAGGTATATAAGGACAATTTATCTTAAAATTATATATGCAACTTAAGTTGCACCTGGGATTGGAAACAGAACATTGATATTGCTTTTATAACCTTTTAATATATATGTATTTTGAGGTTATTGAAGAAATGACATAAAATGTTTTGGGGGACAACTGAAATAGTTGCGTTACATAGAAACATACCTTTCGTTACAGTTTAAAAAGTTTTTTCTCGGTGTGTCGGATGCGTAGGATCTAGGATGTGTGTAACTACTTGTTGCTTTGCTTTCAGGGATGCGGTGTTTGTTGGTGCTGAGGTGCCTTTCTGTTTGTAATTCTCACCAAGCCCACCTTGCTGTGATGTGAGGTCTGCGTCTGGAGGAGAAGCCAGGCTGTTGGGCTCTCCAGGTGGACTTCACAAAGGGGTGTGAGTCTGTGAATCAAGGTAGTTTGCTGATACTCCTGTAAATTTGATGAATTAACAAGTCTTTTTATGGAGAGGGTTTTCATTCAGTGATATTTTTAGAAATGTTTTGTGGTTATAAATAGAGTTAAGTGAACTGGTGTATTAACCTTAGCGTTACTGAGAATGTTGTTTGTTAAACTACCGATGAGCACTAGGGATGCTGACAGTGCCATTTATACATGGTGTTGTTAAGATAGAAGAGTCCTTATCGTGAAGGAGTTATGCACAAAGAGAAAGATAATGGAGGAAGCCATGTATGACTTGTCATGTGTTAGCAGTTGTTTTTAGTTAGCTCCTGCTCGTAATGATAATCATTTGCACATTAATTGCTTCAAATGTCTTACAATGCATTTGGATTTATGTTCACTCTGGAAAAGAGTCAGAAGTTATGTTTCAACCAGGACCATCTGGTTTGCTGTGGATGTTTAAACTTTATATGGGTGCAAAAGCAATTGAACAAATTCACTGAAGAAAATCTGTCAAGGGATATTAAATGTGAAGGTACGGCATCTGCCTGTATGGTGTCCCTCCAGCTCCTTGTAAGCTGATACAGCATGTAAGGGCACACCACTATATGTTTAGTCTCCTCTTATATTCTACCACAAGGTCATGCTATTGGCCCCTCACAGAGGCTGGATACTGACGTAGGGTGCTTTTTGATCAGATTCCATATAATGCTGTAATGTTTTTGAGAGCAGAAATCACACTTGTGATTTGGGGTGCATCTTGATGTTACTGACAGTTTTGAGGTTTTTGTAAAAAAAATGTGCTTTTCAAGGTGCTTTTTTGAGATGGCATAATGCTGATAGCGTCAGAAAAAATAATGGGCAGGGAAGCAAAGCATTTGGTAAGTTACAGTGCCATCTATGGAAGGAACACAGCACCAGCCCGCAAACTGAGGTCTCATTGCCTTTAAAAACCTTATTTTGTAACTTCAGCAACCGGGTCACTGTTTTAACCATGTGACCGAAAACTCC
The DNA here is from genome assembly GCF_964106895.1 of Numenius arquata. Taxonomy (NCBI): domain Eukaryota; kingdom Metazoa; phylum Chordata; class Aves; order Charadriiformes; family Scolopacidae; genus Numenius; species Numenius arquata. Next base: position 42,330,792 of record NC_133585.1, on the reverse strand, counting down.
GAGTACTGTTCTGAATCTTTAGGCATTACTGAAATCCTCAGAAAACCTGTTCAGCTTCCCCCTCCCTACTTCCCTCAGACCATATTCTTCTGCCAGTGTTGTCTCAGTCTTGCATTTGTTTTTTCTAGTGGGCCTTCATCTCCTGGTAACATAGAGCTGCTTGGTGGCCTCAGTTAAGAGCCAGGGGACTCTTAAACTTGGCCTTCCCCTTGCCAAGGGGGTGGGCTACTAAGGGTACATAGGTGAGGCTTTGCACAAGACAGAATTGAGCGAAGTCTTATAATTCTCAGTGTGCACGTCCAGTTACCACCCAGTGGGAAAGGCTCTGACTGGGAGGTCAGGGGTCTACCTGGAGCTCCCTTGAGCTCCCTGTTGTACCTGCAGCTGGTGCATTTTCGGAGCTGGTGACCACCAGCAGGCTGTTGCAGTGCACAGTGAGGTGTACAGCTCTCTGAAGTATGGTTTGCGTAAAGAAACTGGATATGCAGTAAGCCAAGGAGAGATGTTGAGATGTTGGCTTCATGATGAGGAGTTGGAAAGTGGTGTGGAAGAGTCAGGTTCAAGTCCCTATTCCAGTGACTATTTCGTTGCTTACAAAGTGGAGGACCACTGCAGGAGGAAAGAGAGAGAACCATTCATCAGGAAGTGCCAAATAGTTTAGTAGTTAAACTTAGTTAAACATAGAGGGCTTCAGCACATGTTTTGGTTGCAGAGCAGAAGAAAAAGCCAAAAAAGCCTAGCCAGAGAAGGGACATAACCTAGGGCTGTCTGCCATGTCTCTTTCTCTCTCATTCAAAAGGGCACCTAACATTAGGACAGCATTTACAGCAAGAGTATTAAGCAGGGATAAACACCTCCCTCTTGCCATCACAGCATGTTTGACTCCTTTTGGAGAAAAGCAGTGCCTAGACTCAGTATTTCCCAGCTAGGTTAAGTGATGCCCCACTCACTTTGTTGGTTTCTGTGCTCCCCAGCCATAAGCGCCTTGTTCCTCCTGTTGTTTTTGTGGGGGATCATGGTGGTTTTGTAGGGGATCACAGCTGAGGTTTCCTTGAGTGATGGAGCATGTGGGGGTAGGGCTTTGCCCCACTCACCTACCGTTCACTGAGGAATTAGCCCATGTGCAGTTTGCTGGAGAAAGCTGGTGGCAGAGCAGGGCATTTAATGTGAGGCTCTGGTGACCTAGCTGGACTGCCCAGCCCTCCTGCTTTTTTTCTACCAGTTGGCCACAGCTCTGTGGCTTATCACTAAGCATTGCTTTGAGCAATAACAGTTTTGGTTTGGAAACTCCCTCTCTGCCTCTTGTAGGTCTGTAGATTTTGGTTAGGTAAGTAAAAGAAGACACAGGATCTGATGTAGTACCATTTACCATCACTGGGCATTTTGCCAGCAACTTCAGCTGGCTCAGGAGCTGGTTTTATGTCCCTGACAAAACTGGATGAACTGTTCTTAAGCTAAATGAAAGGAATTTTAAACTCCAGTTACTTTTATAATGTCTTCGTGACTGAACTTGCTTCATCCAGACCCTGATTCTGGAGGACACGAGATCAAAAAAAAAAACAAACAGCTTCACCGTGCATCTGAATTTTTTGTGCCTACTTACAGCAATGTGCTTCCATTTGCAACACTGGCAAAAACATATTTGCAAAACAGCTCTGAGAATATAAAACCAAAAGAAATAAGGCAAAAATTCACAGGCATTTTTAAAAGAAAGTTTAAAGTCTGTCACTACTGAAAACTACATTTAAATTTTATTTGGTATTCACAGAAAATGCTGTGTTATCTTTTCAAAAGACTTTGACATCTTAGGTTTGGCGAAAGTATTTTGAATGAGCAGGGAGAATTAAAACTTGCCTTCCAGCAGGAGTAATGCTTAGGATCTTAATTCAGAGAGGTAACAAAATAGTTGTTAAGTCACAGAAGTGTGATTAACTGAGATGACAGTCTAAATGCTGCCATTCCAAAACCACAGACCTGTAGTTCATTCACCACTGATGCCTTGCCTGTCATCTAAGTGTATGCTTATTTTTTTCTAAATGCTCACCAGCCTGCAGAAAGTTGCACAGAGTGAGATGATACCCCACAAAAATAAGGGCATGACAATAAGAATCATGAGATGAGCGCCCCGTGGAGTCTCTCGGGCAGAGGTATTCTGTGTACGATCGAGGGAAGCCGTCACCCTTTGAGATGTGGTGGGAATAGAGGGGATATCTTAAGAAAAAGACCGTTCTGGAAAACAGTCCCCACATCACTGCGCTCCAGTTAAAGTCCAGCACAGCTCACGCTGTGTGGCTGCTGTGAAGGAATGCAGACCTGGGTTGCTTCTGTCCATCTGTTGTGTCTCATCCTAAAGGCTCCCCAGACTAGCAGACTGAAAGATGTACTAAAATCATCACATCTGGGCTGCAAGACACCAGTGAAACTCATTACCGACTCAAGTACAAAATCTGTATGTTAGAATACAGTACATCTCTATACAAGAAGACCAGTTCAGACCGTGAGCATTTTTCAGATCAGCTATAGTTTTAAATGAACCATGAAATGAGAGGCCTGTCCATCGGTTCTGTGGGCAGCAGTTGTAGGTCTGCATACCATAAGCATGCACTGGCTGTAGTTTGGGAAGCTGTTTCCAGTAGTCTGTTCCAATAATTTTGGGTGTCCTATCCTTTTTTTCGATACAGAAAGGTCAACTACAATTCCCTGCAAGAAATAACATGAGTTTCAGTGCACTTTGCTGCATTATGGGTGATTTCTTTCTTTTCACAACTTACAAAGTATACGCCTGTAGTATTTGCAGAGTTTTCCTTCAGCTTGCTATCTTATATACACTGGGCAGATTTTTTAAGAGTACCGCTGCGTACCCTTTTGCTTTATCATGGATTTCACTTTTCATGCTTTATTTGCGAAGACTGATATACACAAATGTTTCTTTTGCCCCAGATAAGAATGAATATAAATAAATAAAAATATAAACAAGCAGGCATTGAAAGCCCTTTCTAGTTCCTGCATTTGTATTTCCCTCCTGAAACAGAAGTCATTCTGAAAGCTTCACTGAAAGCTTGCTTTGAAAATGAGTATTTTTGCAGACTGCTGACTGTGGTACTACATTTACTAAAGAGACGCAGTCACACAATGGTTTGCCCCCGTATTATCTAGGTCACGGGCCAGAAATCTCCTGGGTGCTAACATTTTCAATTAAGCTGAATTTGCCGGTGCACAGTGGAGCTATTTTCCTTTTTAAAGCTGGTCCTAAATGGGAATGCTGAGTGTCATGCCTGGTTTAATTGTTCTTGGTTCCGTTTAGTGTCAAGGGGTGAAGTCCTCTCCCCGAGAGGCTGACCACTCACTCTGCCATGGCCAAGCACTAGCCTGGTGTTGAAGTTCCCTAATTTACGCTCCCCATCCCATACACTCACCACTGTGCATTTTGTTGCTGGCTTTGGCAGTGTTCTAGAGAGATACCTGGAGGGGTCACTTGCAATCATCCATAAAGAAGAGAGGAGCTCAATAAAATACAGTTGAGCCCAGTCTCTCTGCACCTACATTTAAGTACTAAGAGCCTAATTTAAAATCTAGAAATTGAAACCCTAGAGATTTAAACCCTAGCCTATTCCAGTAGTCAGTGTATGAAAAACTTTCCCTAAATTCAATGCAGTAACTGGTTTTCTTTTTGTTCCTAACAAATTCTTTTCCTCTTACATGTGAATATGCTTGTGAGCAGCAGCTCTGTCTCTAGCATTTTGAAGAGGTACCATAGAAGATGCGTTGACTGCAGTTAAGTTTTATGATTTCTTACATAGACCTAAAGTTTTTAAATTATTCTCTGTATTATGATGATCCATGTTGTATGCTACATATTTTACACAATGTGGGTAAGGTATGAAATCTGTTACGTACATAAGAGAAAATAACAAATCTGGGTTCGGTCAGTGATTTGATCAGGACAGTGCAAGAAAACCTAAAGATAAACCGTACGACCGGTTCTGTCCCTCGTTGCCACTGGTTCTGCTCTTTTCTCTGGAGAGAGCCTTTTCTTCACCTGTTGGCCGGTATTGTAGGTATGAAGTTGTCATACGGATAAAAGAAGAAGTGTACCTTGGCATGACTGCTGGAGTACTGGAAGGAAGAATATTGAGATCTTGGCATAAACATGAAGAATAATGTGGGACTGGATAAACCATATCCAACTTGTTATTGTTTTATTTCTTAAGAAGCTTTATAGAGCTTATTTCTTAAGAAGCTTTCCAGCAGCATTCTTAAGAAAAAAAAACTGAACAGGGGGAAGTTGCTCTGTTGGTGGTCACCGCTGCTGAAAAGTCCAAAAATCTCCTGTCTGAGAACGAAGGCAGAGACAGCCCACACAGGTCTGGGCTCTTCTAATACACATAAACGTTATCTATTATATTGCAGTGTGCAAATATGCTAAAAATGTATACTTTATTTATACAAACTCATGTTACTGCTGTGGTAAAAAATATTTTGGAAAGCAGTTGAACTTGTGAAGGCTTACACTTCAGACTATAGTTACATTGTTGAGATTCACATTTTCTGCCTGGTTATAATTTATAAACATTGGATTTAGTCAGGGAAAGTCTTCATGCAGCTTAACTGTAATTTCCTGCGGTAAATGGAGTCTGATGAGTGAGGATATGAAATCTTGGAAAAGTTTAATCATTCCAAGGAAAGCTGTCCCGCTTGATGTCGTAGAATTGGTATAATTTTGTAAGAAGGATTGGCAGTTTGCTAATTCCCTGTCCAATCCAGAGTGAAAAATACCAAGTGAGGGGCTTCCACTTGAAAGCAAATGGACTTTTGCCCTCCTAATATGATGGGATCAGGCTCTGAATTTAAGCAGATGTGGAAATATCATCAAGTGTCTGACTAAGGAAATCACTTCAGCCTAAACATAACTTCAGCCATGTGCTTGAACCTAACTGGAGGCTTGATTTCAGTTGAAATCATGGGCCAACTGTGAACTGAGGTGCTTTGCAAACTCAGAGCCCAAGTGGCACAAAGTAATTAAAAATAAGTCCTCCTTTTGCAGCCTAGGAGCTGAATTTAGCTAACATATGAAATGCTCATAGCATGAGCAGAGAACTTTTCCCTGCCCTACCAAATCTAATGGAACCTATTGCCAAAGTGATAAAATGACGTTTCCTGACATGCATTATCAAATGATCGTCAGCAACAAAAATAATGTTGCCATGGAGCTAATGTTTCAGGTTTTTGAGGTTATTTCAGGTTCAGGTTTTTTTCATTTGTATCCTTTTGATTGCATTTCACAGGGGCCCAAGTGCACTTGTGGATTCTCCTTTCAAATGTTCCAGCCAAGGCTATAGGCTAAAAAAAAAACCACCCAAGACCTGCATATTGCTAGCTGCTGGTGGGAGAAATATCTCAAGTTTTGAAAGTCAAAGAGATTTTTAAACTAATTTCTTCCCATGTTCTTTCAGTCTGTCCATGAGCATGTGGTTCTGGGCTTGCAACACAGCAAGTGTATTCCCTGCAGGAAACAGAGGCAGCGGTCACAGGCTCTCCTGGGGCTCTCTCCTGGTACAAGCCTCAGGTGTGACAGCCAGGAGCTCTCTGCATCCAAACCGCAGCTCAGCAAAGGACTAATGTCACTCATCTCAGTGACATGTATCGCTGCAACAGTCGCGGCGTATGGGGTGGCAGAAATGAAGCAACTTTCCTAAAACATGTTGTGCAAGATGCCCAGCTGCTTAACCAGCAGGTTCTCGTTGCCCTGAAACACCGCTCTTTCCCAAAAAGCCACTGTGTGCCTGCAGAAAAACTTTCCCAAACCTTCACAGCCTCATCCAGGGCCGTGACCACGCGTCAGAGTGACTCAAACCACACAGAGAATTTTGCCACCTTTTATAAAAGATTTGCATGACATTTTACAGGCAAGTTTGTCGTCACTGCTGCCTGCACCCATCATTTCTCAAAACACAGCAAGTGTTATTTTCTGACTTGTTGGGATACAGGAAGTTGAAAATCAAGTCCCAAACTGTGTGTCACACTTAAGGGAGATTATGTCTGCCTCCATATGTAGCATCAGGCTGCATCAGAAACCTCTAATAGCTGTTTTCTGAAGTAGGGAAAAATTAACCACCCAGTATCTAACCCCTTCCCTCAGTTTGTTCAGTAAAAACTGATCCTGACAAGCGTGTTGTTTATTGGCACAACTTGACCTTCAGGTCCATGGTTCAGTGAAACAAGAGAGAAAGGTTGATAAAGCCAGAGAAAGTATCAAGATAGCCAAATAATAATATTATTTTCTGACCGATCTTGTTCCTTCATGAATACTTCTTCAAGCCATTCCATAAAACCACCAGGAACTTGGCCACAACTTTGCCACCTGACTCTTCTGTACGTCAGGAAGCCTGAATACTGCAACCAGCCTCTTTTCTGGAAGCATCTCCAGTTTAGATTTATGCATATTCCCCAACATCCCAGTGTTACTAAACACTCTTACAGGATGGGAGGGAGAGGAGGGAGAAAGTAATATTTCTTGAATCGTGATGCAAGAGAAGTCTACTGGAGAAATATCTTGAGGTGTTGGAAGGGGACTCAAGGGACTATATGTCAATACAGACCCGCTTTTGCAGACAGACATGAGTTCACCTGACTGTTCTCCAAGTCAATCAAGTTGTGGTTAGCCGAACACTGAGCTTTAGCTAATAAGCCACGCTAAGAGGTAGGGTATATTAACTCAGGCCCAAAGCCAAACTAGTGTAAATATAAAACTCTGCCTGCAAAAAGCTCCACAAGTAGTTATAAAGCTAGTTTTAATTCCAACTCTGCCATCAGTTTCAAGCATCACCTCAGGCAAATCATTGAATCTAGGTCTCGGTTCCTTACTCGCAAAGTGGGGACAGTAAAAGTGCATTTCTCCCACTCTCTATACATTAAGAGTCAAAGCTGTTCTGGTAAGATGTTAACATGCACATGTATAAAGACGTGAAAAGAAAAGGCAATTCAGTCTGGCTACGGTGCTGTGAGTAATAATAACTCTCAGTACGGTATTGAGTGTTCTTAAGCAATGGAATTGACTGTCTTGTTTTTTATGGTACTCTGCTTGAAATGCTAAACCCGCTGGAATACCTTTGCCCAGTCTTGTTCCTCCAACGTCATGCAGATCTCCTCGCTTTTTATATCTTGCTGCAGGCCTTGCAATATCAGCTAACCACATCTGAAACTCATTTAAGCAAAAAGTACAGAAGATATTTTCAAATCAGTTCTACGCTGCTTGTTACTTGTGCATTGGCCTTCATATAGAACTACATTTCTGATGCACGGCAATTCTTTCAGGGGTTGGGAAACTTCATTGAAGCGTCTCGTGTTGTTTATGGTACTGCTGGAAATATGACTGTTAAAAAACAAGGAGGAGTTCTCTTCTACTCCCATTTTCCCTATCAAGCATTCTCTGCTCTTCTTCTTGCACCCCGTTCCCAGTAGGGTTCTCTGTCACCCTTAGGGGTGTTACACACGTCCTCAGGGAGGACTCCCCATACTGTTTCTGATTCATTGAGCGTGGAAGAGCTACCTCAAATCTGCCCCTGGCTTCTGCTTTCCCTGAATCCTTATGAAGAGCCAACCCTCCCACCAGCGGCAAACCCCACACCTCCTCCTCGATACATCATCTGCTGTTCCCACAGCCATTCTTGTCCTTCCACCCCAGCCAGAGCAGAACAGCAGCAGTCAGCACATCAGCCTCCAGCTCTTCCTGCAGGGAACGGCTCCCCCACGCATGGCACGGGGAGGAGAAGCACGGTTAGCTCCTCATCGAGGAGCACAGCACTCCGTTCCCAAGGCTGGAGCAACACTGATCGCTGTTCCAATTTTTCATACTGCAACCAGTAATCTGGGGCACTTTAACAAAAGCTGGTTGTTAAATCCTAGTCCCTTGCAAACTTCCAAGGATGGAGATGCTCCCGTTTCTCTGATGTCTTGTTCCAGTACTATACTACCTTCCCAGTGAAGAAGTACTCTTCTAGTTTCCGGATGTCCCGAACTGAACCTTCCAACCTGCAATTTGTGGTTACTACCCTTTGATATACCATCTCCAACTACCAGGAAAAAAAATTGGCTCTCTCATCTTTGCAACTGCCCTTGAAGTAGTTGTAGGCTACAATTAGATCCTTCCTTAGTCTGCTCCATGCCAGACTATACCCGCCCAGCTCCACCAACCTCTCCTTGTAGGCTGTACGCTCCATGCCTCTGGCTGCCTCAGTAGCCTTCTGATGGACCCTCTCCAGACTCCTCCATGTCCTTCTTGGACTTTGGGGTGGGGGGGACACCCAGAACTGAACGCTCTATTCCAGGTGCAGCCTCACCAGTGCCAAGTAAATACAGATAATAACTTCCCTCCATCTGCTGGCCTCGCTCCTCCCAGTACAACTCCCAACATAGTATGCAATTTGCCTTACTTGTGAGGAGAACACAAAACACATGGGGCTTACATTCAATTTGGCACCTGCCGTAACCCCCAGGGCTTGTTGAGCAGGGCTGCGACTCAGCCCGTCGCCTCCCAGTCTGCACAGAGACATGCGGTGGCTCCAGCCAGGTGCCAAGCTCTGCATCTCGCCGGGCTGACCTCTGTGAGGTTTCTTCTAGCCCCATCCTCTCATCTATTGATGTCCCTCGGGTTCGAAGCCTTTGGAATGCCAACCACTCCCTGTAACTTAATATCACCCCGCGCAAGAATTTAAAAATGACAAAACACGAGTGATATTTTAATTCCTTTGGCCACGACGGAATTTTAACGCTGTTACTCAGCTTCTGGCTGCGTTTTTCCCAGTTCTTGTTTGCTCCCATTCGGTCCACAGTCTCACCGAGCTGCAATCCTGTCATCAGCCTCCTCTTGGCTGTTGGCAGCACCAGGAGAGGGATGCTGTGACAAGGAGGTTTAGTGCCAGCCTCTTGTTTTGTCCCTGCGCCCAGCACACAGGCTAAAGGGACCGGCCCCTAGAGCTCCTTTGCATCAAATGCAGAGGATACTAGCATGTCTAGTTCCCTTTTTCAGGTAACTAGTTCTCCGTCTTCAATACTTACAGGTTGCTAAACTGGTCTGTGCATCAAAAGCTGCATGCTGCTGGGGGTATTCCCACTCTTTCTTTCTTTCTTTTTTTCCTCCCCCAGAAAAGGATCCTATTTAGCACGGCAACAGTAGTGCGTGTGTTGCACGGCAGCACGTACTGCACAAAGAGGTGGCGTGGCGCTGCGTCAGCTGCAAATAAGCTGTGGACCTAAGCCAAAACTATTGAAACGTGTAAGAGGCTTTGGACGTTACATCACGCCCAAGTTAACTTTTGACTCAATTAAGGACTGGGTAGTTGGCTCTGAAATCAGGAGCGTGCTGAAGCGTGCGGCCTGGGCCCACTGATGGCGCCGGGACAACCTGCGGACTTCAACGTTACACACGCCGTTGAGTAACATCACGGGGATCCGTTTTTGCCGTTGGCAGCTCCTAAATCAGACTTGTTGCTTAAAGTTCCCCAATGCTGCCACCTACAGAACAGGTTAACTACAGCTCTCAACAAAGCAAAGCAAACTGTTAAGAAAAGGATGGATTTGTGCACAGTCAACTGTGGATACGGTTCTAAATTAGCAGTGTGCAGGTCTAAACAGAGAAGCCTGAAATCCTACCTGAGATTATTAAATATTTCTCAAATATTTCCAGGGATAGCTCTATATATGAACTGTTAAAAGTCCAGCTCTGGAAGGCTGCACAAAAATCATCATAGAATCAGAATTGTCGAGGTCGGAAGGAACCTTTAAGATCATCTAGTCCAAACATCAACCTAACTCTGATAAAAACAATCACTAAACCACGTCTCTAAGCACTATGTCTACCCGTCTTTTAAATCACAGAATAGTTTGGGTTGGAAGGGACCTTTAAAGGTCATCTGGTCCAGCCTCCCCTGCAGTCAGCAGGGACATCTTCAACTAGATCAGGTTGCTCAGAGCCCCGTCCAGCCTGACCTTGAATGTTTCCAGGGATGGGGCATCCACCACCTCTCTGGGCAACCTGGGCCAGTGTTTCACCATCCTTATTGTAAAAGATTTCTTCCTAATATCCAGTCTAAATCTACCCTCTTTTAGTTTAAAGCCATTACTCCTTGTCCTATTGCAACAAGCCCTGCTAAAACGTCTGTCCCCACCTTTCCCATTGGCCACCTTTAGGTACTGGAAGGGGCTATAAGAAGGGGCCTTCTCTTCTCCAGGCTGAACAACCCCAACTCTCTCAGTCTGTCCTCATAGGAGAGGTGCTCCAGCCCTCTCATCATTTTTGTGGCCTCCTCTGGACCCACTCCAAATGGCAGGAACCTGTTAATTCAAATTAAACAATTTGCTCAATAGACTCCGCACATACCTGGAAGAGCAGCGGTGGCAAACGGCCAGTCACAGGTTTCTCTGAGAGCGGGTATAAAACACAAAACAGGCTTCACAAGCTCCTGCCTTTCTCAGTAATTGCCACAGTGGAAGTTCAGGGGTAAATTCAGGAACAACACGTAGGGGTTTAGATGAGAAATGGAGACGGTCAAAAGAGCTAATTAAATTAAGGAGGATGCGCAGGAAATCAAGGAAAGATAACAGTTTAAAGATAACAAAAACAAAACCAGAAACATTTGACTGCTACAACCACTATAAAAAAAAAAATAGGGGTATTTCAAAGGCACGTTCATATTGCTTCAGCACTGACGCTGTACCTGCACCCAGGCAGTTACAGCAGGTACCCTCGACAGTGGCCTTAACAGCATGGAAAGGGTCCCCTCAGGTGCGGCACACAGCTGGCTGGGCTCTGCTCTCTCTCCTGCCACCTCCTCCTACCCTATCTGATTTTTATCGCTCCTTCCATCCTCCCATGCTCACGCCACACGCGTTTCCCCTCCCGCAGGCTGGGTTGCTAAGCAGCCCCAGCCGCAGGCAGGGCTCCGAGCCTGCTCTGGCGCAGGAGGCTGCAGCAGAGGTGCCCCGGGAGGCCGCCATCCACCCTGCGACAACCACCAACAGGCAGCCTAAGATGCTGCTGGAGAGAACAGGGAGTGACACCTAACAGTACTTTCCTCAGCAGATAGCTTTCCCCTCCCCGCTAACAGAAAGAGACCGATATTGAGAATTGAATGACACGGAGCGTTAGCTAATCCTCAGAATTTGAATTAGAATGTGCTGCGACCCCCGCTAGCTTCAGCTCTCAGGTAATTATCTGAGCAGTAACAAGGCCCAATACCCAACACCTTCAGACCACACGTGGCTTTAATCACAGCTTGTGTTTTTAAATTGCCCTTCAGAACAGCCTGGAAGCCAGGGAACAGTTCGCAGTGTACACAGAGCATCAGCAACCACCTAAGAACACAGGCTACCCAGCACCACAGGCCATGGGTAGCAGGCAGACTAGGACATAACATGCTAGAAGAAAGGCCTGAATTTAAGGGTGTTTTATCCTTTCTTACAGCTCCTGAGGCATCAGCAAGAAGCTGCAGATAAACAGCAGCCAGACCCAGTTAAGAAGTTTCCACAGAAGGTCACAGAGTTTCTTACTGCAGCTTAAGTTTCAGACTGGACATGGGAAAAGCTTTAGCAGAAGGGCACTAAAGCACTGGGATGTGTTACACAGACAGTGATGCATCTCTCCGTCCTTGGAGGCTTTGGGAACACTAGGAAAAAAACAACTGTTCTGCTAACCTGAGGCTGACATTAACTTCTGCTCAGAGGAGAGCTTTGAGGGTCCTTTGAAAATATGGTTTACAGAGGATGCCACACAACCCCTTTCAGAGAAAGTTAGTGATCACTTTAGTCTGTTTTAGTCTTCCAGCAGAACATTTTATTCTCATTAAAGACAAGGAAATATCAACCAACAGCTCAATTAACATGTTACAGATTAAACAAGCCCCGTTAAGCATTTTCTACTTAACATGTGAAAAAAGTCTAAAGACATCTGATGTGTCCAAACTGTTCACATTAAAACTTGAGCTCATCCTTTAGCACAAGCTCAGCTGATGTTGCTCCTGTGTATAGCAAGAGGTGGAAACGATTTAAGTTACCAGAACAGCTGTGTTTAACAAGTACTGAAGCACTGGAGTTTAGACTGCATTTACTGGTGTGCTATTAGACTGTTTTCCTTGCATCTCTTCAGAGCCTCAGGCAGACTTGCAGAAAGCCACAGCAGAAAAACGAACTTCTCCCTTTTCACGTTCTGTGAATTGTCTGCAAATCTTAGCAGAATCCTTGGAAGGAAAAAAAATAAGCTGTTTAGACTATCAGAATACACTTGCTCTGGAGACCAAGTCTTTGCAGCTCCTTTCTGGGTCCCACCAACTAACTTAGGTCTTACAGTACCAGCTAATAAACACACTTAGCAGGCATCTAGGTCTGTGGCACAGAACTATCTTGTTACCTTGGTATAAGCAGCACCAGCTTGTACAGCAAGTAGGTACAGCCCCTATACACCAAACGCACACCTCTCACCCTCTTACAAGCCTTGTTTTGGGGGAAAACAAGCAGCAAAGGAGTAGTCTTACCTTCAAGAGCAAGTCATCCGAGCTTGTGCCGTGATTTACAGGGAACGGCATAAGCCCATCTGTGAAAGAAAGTCCCGTCAGTCAGTGCGCTGCCTCAGCAAACAGCTTACCCAGCACCGAGCACCCAGCCTGAGCCCCACCACTGCCGGGCACTGTCACATAGGCCCAGTCCAACCTCTTCTCAGGACCTTACCCAGTTCATACAGATGTCCATCCACATTGACAAACAGGATGAAGTGGAAGTTCATGCTGTTGTCCTCAACCTTAGGAGAGACCATTAGACACATCTGTTAGATTGAAAAAAGCTTAGTGCTGCAAACCCTACTTGTGACTACAGGAGAGAGAAGATGTAACAAAGCAACAGCAAAGAACTAAAAACTGAAGTTCAGCTGAAAAGGTCTCTGCAGGACCTCTACAAGATAAGCACCAGAAATCCTAATGTATCCTCACATTTTCAGACTGGGTCAGAACCCAAATTTTCAATCCACATTTAAGGAAGAAACCCTGCACAAGCATTCGCCATCAGTCACTCCTTTCTCTTTCCTCATGAGCTGTAACAGCTGCCTGCCAGACAAAAAAAATTGTATTGCTCTACCACCTTCACTAACCCCTTCTCCCAAGATCTTAAACATTCATATCTTACCCGACATTGTCCTTCTTGTGCAACCGAATTGTGGACTTCTTGTATAGCCTTAAGAGAAAGCAGATAAAAGTTACTATATCCTTAAGTACCAATAGGTGTCAGCAGTTTCTCTAGACAATATACCTTGTTATTTGCAAAATGCTTAGCTCTCTCTTCAGGAGACAGATCAGCTGTTTCTTCAAGAAACTTCTTCAGGGCAGACCCCTCATCTGCACAAGATAACCAAAGATTTTATTCAGTGTAGGTAAAGCATCAGTTAAGAGTTCAGATGCAGGTCACAGTAATCAATGTTTGTTGCACTAACCAGGAGTCACCGCATTCAGCCTGGAAGTACCTCCAGCACAAGCATGTTGTAACTACCACTTGAAACAAGATATTTATCCAGAAGCTATTAACAACAAACTACACAAACAGCCAGAGTTCAGGTGTTTCAGGGTACTCTGGGTGCTGGCCTTGGAACTCCCTTTCAAATGGCATTTAGCTTTTCCGATTCCCACTTTGCAGATTTGGCAGAGGTGTTCAGTCCTGAAGAAATTCAAGAAAGGTGCCAGCAATAACACCACCTAAGTATCAACTAGCAGAATATAGGTAGATAAAATTGTCTCCCTGCCTTCAAAGGAATACAGCACATGCTCATGATAGGCTTACTGTTGTTTTCCAGAACATAAGTTAGTAGTGAAGTATTATGTGCTGAGTTCTAGTCTTACATGATGTGCCGCATCATTCATTTCGCTCATCAAGAGTGTGTTATTTCAGAGAATCCTTTCCAGAAGAGTAATGCAAAGCTACTCTCATTTAGCCTTCCATGTGTTTTCTTTTGTATAAGGAGGAATCCCACACCACCCAAGAGGTTCAATTTCTCTTGGAAGAATGATCCAAGTTATATTTTGCAGATCTCTAGCTTTGAATAATAGATATTTCCTGGACTCTGACAACACTTTTTTTGACAATAACTTGTAGTCCTATTTCCTAGGAGTTCCCAGCCACCAGTTGCCTATTACTATTACCTCTGCAGGAAAAGTTTACTAACTCTTACACTACTTTCCCAGCAAAAAGAAAACATGTTTTAGGCTGATTTACAGACTGCTCTGAGCAAGTCTATTTACATTAGGCATAAGTGGCACAAATAACTGTCTCTTCAGTAGACATCAACAACCTCAGTGTCAATAGCTACTTCTGAACATGATACTTCCCAATTATAAAGACTTTGGCCAGTCCTACTATGTGCCCTTTTCCTCCTGCATCGTTCACTAGGATGATACCTCTGCAACCCCCGGACAGGAGTCAAAGCACATTCCCTTCTGCAATTCAGGCAGTAGGTGAGACCATATGCCCCTCTCGGAGAGCTGAAAGGCCCACGTACCAACTGAAGCAATAGAGCATGCCTTAACTCAGCTTGCATGAAAGCCCCAGGTATCTCCTATAGCCCACACCCACTCAAGCTTTCTCTGTCATAAAAGAAATAGAAATTCAAGTACTTCAGAACATTCATACTCACCAAGCTTCAGTTTGTCTTTATTATTAGCAACTGCATGTATCAGACCAATTGTCCCACAGGAGTTACTGACAGTCTGCTTCAAGAAATACACCTTGGAACTGATTTCTTGGTCCTTTATTTTCTCAGTTTGTTGTTTCCTGAAGTTCTCATGCTGTAAACATGTAACCATTTTAAGCATTTCATCAGAGTATGATGTTTTTATTGCACAAACTACTAGACAAATGACTTGTGCAAGAGAATCAATACCAGGACTGGACAAAGATTTACCCACCAAGTCATCTTTGTGGCATAAGCCCAGTAAGGCATCGTTATGTCTGTACTGGATGCAGGCCAAGTCTTAATGGACTACCTGCATGACTCAGACGTATCCAAAGGCACTGTTCTTAGCCTCTCCATCTGTTCTGTACACTGGAAATAGCTCAGGGTGGGATAATCATATAACGGATAGGTTCTTTTATATCCCCTCTCCGTTGTTTTGGTCCATTTAATGAGACTACTCAGCATGTCTCTGCAATAGCGTGCCTTTGTACCTTTAGGTTACTTCCCTTCATGAACCCCTCCCCATCAGAACAATGTATAGACAAATGCAAAATCCATCACTAATGAAAGGCTTAAAATTATTCCTTTAAAGAACCTGTTAAATTATAGTTTATTTCAAGGTCCGTCTCCTCATCGACTTCCTTAGCATCAAGCGGACTAAATGTATTGATCACAGAGAAGCAAATTGGGCCTCTCCAGGCGCAATGATTCAGCACGGTAACGGAACTGCTATTCCTTGCACTCAGGACCGCTCATGGTTTTTTTTCCTCAGCCTGACACACAGAGCAGGGCGTTAAGAGGAGCACTCAAATAAGGGGCCTTATTTTGTTGCTCGGTTCACTTTAGTTCAGGCTATTTGGAGGCTGGGGCCAAGCACCCAGCGTGTACCACCCGCCAGCCCCAGCACATGCCAAGCCCGCTCCCAGCCACCTGATGCTTGGAGAGATGACACAGGCACGCTCCTGACAGCGGCTACAGACACGGCTGCTGACAACAGCCTGCTTCTCCCTCCAGGGGTATTTGGGCCAGAGGCAGCCTACCCGGGGTGACGGCAGAAACCCCGCAGGGCGCCAGCTGTCACACAGCCCCCGGGGCAGCCACAGCCGGGCTACCTGCACCCAGCCCATCCCGCCGTCACCTCCAGGGCCGCAGCCCGGAGTTCCTGCGAAGGAGAGCGGTCCAGCCGGGACACGGCCGCCGCCGCCGCCCCCCACCGCCGCCTACCTGCTCGGTGAGGGGGAAGAGCAGCAGCAGCGCGCAGGCCGGGGCCGGCACGGCGCCCAGCGACTCCTCCTCGAAGCCCAGCACGTCCACGAAGCGCCAGCCGGGACCCACCCCCAGGCGGGACAGCACCTGTACGGGGCACAGCCAGCGGGTGGCCCGGTGGCCACATGCCACCCACCCCACCCCCAAAACCCCTCACGGTGGTGCCCAGCCGGCCCCGGCCCCCCCCCCCTTTCCCCCCCGCCGCGCCCGGGTGACACAGCACAACGCGCGGCACCGCCGCGCCCCCTGCCGGCCGCGCCCGGACACCGCCCGCCCGAGGGGGCGCCGCCGCCGGGGGAGGGCGCGGCCCCGGCGCCGCTCCGCAGGTGCGGCCGCGCCCCGCGTAGCGGTACCGCGCTGCTCCGCAACGCTCCGGCCGGCAGCACCCCCGCAGAGCGGGATGCCGAGGGATGGAGGGAGAAGGGCGGGGGCGCCCGCCCGCCAGGTCCTGCAGCGGAGACTCACTTTGTTCAGCATCTGGAAGACAATGAAAGGGGGGGGGGGGGGGGGGGGGAGGAAGAAGAGGGGTGAGTGCCGGGGAGAGACGGCGCCACACCGCCCGCCCCCGGACCCCTCCCGCCCTCACTCCCCATCCCCTGCCCACGGCCGCGCCGCGCACCTCAGGGTTGATCTCCATCGGCTGCCAGGCCATGGCTGCAGAGCGGCGGGGAGCTGGGAAGAAGGCAAGCTGCGCCCCGGGCACGACGCTGTCTCCCCGCGACACCGCGCTCAGCACCCCCCGCGGCCGTCGACGCTGCGGCGCGGAGCCGCCCACCCGCCCATTATATAGGGGCGGGCTGGCCCACTCCGCGCCGCGGCGGGGGGAAAGGGAGGAGCAGGGCAGGACCAAAGCGCAGAGGGGGAGGTGGGGGGCGCGGCGGTGCCAGGCGCGGCAGGTGGGGCGGGGGTCGGTGTCGGGGAGCGGCGGGGCGGGGGAGAGCCCGGCCGGGGCCGCTGGGGGCCGGGGGGCACTACCCGACCCCGAGTCCCGCTGCCTCGGCGAGAAGGGGGACCCCGGCTCCGCCTCGCGTCGGTGTGGAGAAAGCGCTAGAAGCGGCGGGGCCGAGGTCAGGCCCCTCGCCCCCCGCGGGGCCGGGTGACAGCCATCACCGGGGGCGACACGTGTCCCCACCGCCACCATCACCCCAGCCCCACAGCTCTGCTTTGTCCCGACGGCCTGAGTCTGCATTTCTGTGCCTGAACGCTCCCTGAGCGCTGGACCCGGCTGCGTGTGCACTGCGTGATGTACAGGGCGGTTGCGATAGTCAACATAAGCATTAGATGCTTATTTTTTAAATTTCAGTATGGTTTTGAAGCCGTCGCACAAGTCACCTGTCTGCTGATGGCATCTCCGCAGTTCGAAGCGGTTCCTGAACCCGCCCAATGAAGTTGGTTATAAAATAATGGGCTTTTTATCTTTTATTCATGACCTGACAGTTTCTCCACGCGACGTCTTTGGAGTAGAACATCTCTGCGCGCGGAAACAAAACCAGCCTCCTTGAAATACTAGAAATCACGTGGAGCCTTTCGGATTTGACTGGTAAACGGCCAGATGGGAGCCTGGTGGATAACCCAGGGATGCTCCACAGTTTCCTTGCAAACGATGGAAATACTCACCCAAACAGTCGGCTGAGTGTCTGCACTCTGTTCGGTTTCGGAGACTTTATTCCTTTGGTTTTCCACCCCGTTTCAAAATGATTTGGCCCCTGGGGCTGCAAAATTTCTAAGTACGTGCCTAATTTCAAGGACGTTTAAATTAACTTTAGATCTACTGCACTGTAAGTTAGTGGGGGGAGATCATTCACAGCAGGTGGTTGCACACACGTGTGTTTGAATTGAGACCTATTTATTATCCTTACTCAGTTTACAACGAACTCTCAGGGAAAGAACATTAGCTTAATCTTCAAAATACGGCCATAAAAGGTTCAAGATACAGGGTCACGTTGATTCTACCCATAACAAGTGAAGAAAAGACAGGATAGCAAGGAGGGTTTTTTATGTTATGTGCAAAGCTGGGATGTTTCCAGACAAGAATAAAGCCTTGAGAAACCCGGGCTGATCTTGTAGCTGATTGTGCTTTGAGCAGGAGGTCGGTCCAGAGACATCCTGAGAGCCCTTCCAACCCGAGGGATTCCGTGATCCCATGATTCAGTCCATCATGGTAAAGGGAAGAGCAGTACACACTGCTCAAAACCAAAGATTTCTGAGGAGGAAGGTTCACAGTAAATGACAGTATCATTTATTTCTATTTTTTCCCCTTATGTTTTAGCTGAAAACAGTCATTGATACCTATAAGAAAGCTAAAAATGGCCCAAAATATTTATTCTCTGTATAGTATCTCTGACTATCTTTCCTTTTGTCATCAACTCTTCATGCACTGTAAGATGCAAGTATAGCAAAGCGACCTGAATGAACAAATGTGATGCTAATGGTCCCTGATACGGATGTAGGAGAGACTGCGTGCAGCTCCTCTGAGAGGATGGCAAAGCACACATCTTGCAGCCTACAAAAGAGAAGGCTCAAAATGGCAAGAAAAATCCTGTTTCTGAATTGCTCAGTGGCGAATGGTGGTTACAACTTCAGCCCGGCTCGGCGCAATGGCAGCGCACAGATCCCCGGGTTACGGTCAGCCCGGGGATGGCTCCTGCGTCTGGGCTGTCAGGAGAGACTGCAAACGGCTGTGAAAGTGTTGTTTCAGTCTTTGTGTGCCACGAGCAGCACACAGGGACCGTAGCTGGAGTGACCATTTCTAAGGGAGAACCTGCCGCGTCTAGCAGTAGATTGATTTGGAAAAAACAGTAAGTACAACAAGACAACAATGCTAAGAACCTGCTACAGTTGCATGAAGACGCCTGCCTCTGGAAAGTCAGGTAAAAAGCGAGTGCTGTCTCATATCCAGTCCCCATCTGCCTCCTTGCAAAGAGGAAGTCTCTGGACCATCTTCCTTCAGTGCAGGCAGATGTACCTGGCACATTTAACCCAATACATTCCCTATAATGCAATAAAATCAACTCACCTGAAAAAATGCCTGGAAATACTTGGGAACTTTCTGCATTGTCCAAGTGTAATTGTACTTGTGGTGTTCAACGCTGTCTGTGAGTAAAGATTTTGCTCAGATGTCTAACCTAGAAAGAGTATACAGAAAAATCTTTGCTACGTATATAACCGTTTGGCAGATTTCTTCCTGTGTAGAACTCAGTGGTAATATTTACTTTCTTTCCATGTTTCAGTTGGAGGTTAACGTAAGGAAGAACCTCAC
Organism: Numenius arquata; assembly: GCF_964106895.1. Taxonomy (NCBI): domain Eukaryota; kingdom Metazoa; phylum Chordata; class Aves; order Charadriiformes; family Scolopacidae; genus Numenius; species Numenius arquata. The sequence continues at coordinate 42,311,560 of NC_133585.1, read as the reverse complement.
CTACAACTAAGGGCTGTTTCTGAGTTCAGAAGGTCCCCTAACGAAGGTAGCTCTGACAAGCGGGGTGGTGTAGGAGACAGAGCTGGCCTTAGACAATGCAGAGCTCCTGAAATGGAAGCTGAGGTTGTAAACTATTCTTTAGAAAATGATTTTCCTATTCTCCTGCCAAAATCTAAGCCCTGAGGCAGTCCAAGTCGCCATCTTCAGCTGCACTATCTGCACCTGCCTAGCAAACACCTCAGACCTGCACCTTTCTTAATTTTCTTGTAATATGACTCCCAAAAGAAGGAACCCAAACCCACCCCCTACTCCTTACCTCCCAAAAAAATCACCAGTGTTCATACCTGGCTGGTGGTGCCCAGGGCAGTGGGATGCCGGTGCATGGTGGTGCAGGTGCTGGAACCACAGGATCCTGTTACCATTCTCCCGGTAACCGCCCATTTTCACTTACCCTACAGTGAGTTATTTGAGGGTGCCAGGGCCCTGGAACAGGCTGCCCAGAGAGGCTGTGGAGTCTTCTTCTCTGGAGATATTAAAAACCTACCTGGATGCGTTCCTGTGCAACTTGCTCTGGGTTGGGACATGGTGGGACATGATATTATAGGGACATTTAGGATGCCTTCATAATCAGCAGTGAGAAGATGAAATTTGAGAGCGTGGGTCAGTGGTCCAGAGATGTTGGCTTTGGGCTGAGGCAAACTGTGCTCTAGAAACACCAGCTTCTCTCCCTTGACTATAAAGGGAGACTATGGGACCTGGTTCAGGTGTAGAGGTCTACAGTGGTGACACTGGCCTTCTGATGGATGAATCCAACCTTAACTACCTGGTGATGAGAGAAGGATACATATTCTTACCTTTCAGCTCACCATAATTAATGTTATGATAACGTATGATGGAGTATGCATTATGGCATATAGCAAGGACAGACTTTATTTCTGCATGACGGGCTTTTAGCCTGGTAGATACGTGGCTGTGAAACAAGACAATTTCCTAGCATTTGGCAACTACTGTGCAGCTGGTAGCTGGAATGTTAATAAAACACCATCCTTATTTTCCACCACTAATGTTTTCCACGTTAATGTATCTGCATGTCTATGTCTGCGTCATTGTAAAGGACAGATGTAAGGGAATTGCCCTTACTGCATTTGCATATAGGTTCCACCAAGTGGAGAGAGATATATACTGTATTCTCTCTATCGGTGCTATACCACTACTATCCAGCTATACCACCAAATGTATATAGCTTTTCCAAAATGAAAAATTGGGATTATCTGAAGAAAGCCTTTCTCCCAGATTTGATGCTGCAGAAAATCTTAGGTGTTGTGGGTTAACCAAAGTAGGCAGCTAAGCTCCGCACAGCTGCTTGTTCTCTCCTCCCCAGCAGGATGGGGGAGAGAATCAGAAGAGCAAGAGTGAGAAAACCTGTGGGTTGAGATAAAGACAGTTTAATAAGCAAAGGGGGAAAAAAATAATAATAAAAAAACCCAAGTGACACAAAAAGCAATAATTTACCACCAGCCAACTGATGCCTAGCCACTCCATGAGCTACAGCCCCCTGGAAAACTCCCCCCTGGCTTTTATTGCTGAGCACGATGACATATGGTCCGGGATATCCCTTGGGTCAGTTTGGGTCAGCCGTCCTGGCTGTGTCCCTCACAACTTCTTGTGCCCCCCCAGCCTACTGGCTGCGGGAACAGCGTGAGAAACAGAGAAGGCCTTGATGCTGTGCAAGCACTGCTCAGCAACAGCTAAACATCTGTGTGTTATCAGCACTGTTTTGGTCACAGATCCAAAACACAGCCCCATGCTATGGAGAAAATTACCTCCATCCCAGCCAGAACCAGTACACTGTGTCACAAGGTACCAAACACAAAACATGACAAACATACCTGAGGCCACGGCAGGGACAGCAGGCATCAGGGATCTGTGTAAGGCAGTGACATCCCCCTTCTCTTCTGGGAAATTCTCAGGAGCACAGCAGTAATTCCTGCCTGTGACTGCCCCAGCCTTTAATTAGAAGATTGGAAGAATCAAGAGGGCAAACACAAATGACTGCTTTTATAGAGGGCTGGGTCCATGACAGCTTTGAGAAGGAAGAAAGATGTGTGTTTGTTTCTGAATTACAGCCAGGTTAATTTAAATACTTCTGTGAGGAGCCTTGGTGACTGCAGCCCGGCGCTGTGGGGCAATGCAAGCCCAGTTACTGCTCAGCACCTGGCTGTTGGCAGCTGCTCTCCGCAAGTCCATGGTCCAGGAACTCTGGGTGAAAAAGTCTCCAATGTCAAGCAGGAGTAAGACTGGGAAGTGAAAGAAAGTCAAAACAGCTCAGAGCTGAGTTGGGAATGGGGAAAAACTGCCAAATCTTTCTTTACTTAATGTAGAAGTTGGAAAAGTTATGTTCTCCTACCCACTTCTCCACAAGGAGGGGATGCTTTGGCTAGGAGATGTAATGACTAAGGACTGCTGAGGTGGAGACATGCTGAAGGATGTGAACTCTGGATCTGACCTGTGATGAAGCTTAGCTGGAGGTGAAGCTATGCAGGTAAAAGGGTCAGGCTGATGAGAGGGGCTGCTCTGCCAAGGGCTGCCTTTGTGTATATTGACTGCCAGTAATGACTCTACAATTGCTCTGAATTACAGCCAAGTCCTCCAGCATGTAAAAAACCCAACTGTACAGAATGCAACAGCTCTTCTGGAAGTCTGTAGGTGGAAGTGTTAAAAGTGCTAAAATGTGTCTTTGAAGGCCTGCCTTGAGACTCTCAGTTCTGAAGAGTGTGGCCATGGTTTTCTTGAATTCAGTTCTGTCTGGCAGGATGCTTAAGATTCTTCACCTTGTGCCTCTGCAAAATCATGTCCATCATATGGTGATGGTGTCTATCAGAGGCACAGCGATAGTATGCTTTGTTTAATGGTAGAAATAGGACAAACCGAGAGTGACTCCTTTTCTCTTTCCACAAAGAAAGGCAGGAGGGACATCATTGTTGACAAGGGTGTCAATGAAATGATATACTATCTGCTTTTACTTGACATGAAAGCTTGCAAGGCTTGTCTCAACAGATAAGGAAGACAGTATATTGGCACCTGGGCAATTGGCACATGTCTCCTTTCCCTCAAATGCTTTCTTTGGTGATTTTAGACAAGCCACCCTTTTTCCTCTATAGGCAGGAACAATCCATCTGTCTAGTCCAGTCTAGTAGAGGAGAACAATCTCTCCTTTCTTCCTCTGTCATTGTTTTGTTAATTTATACATTCTTGGGATTAGTGCTTTTATTTAGAGAGGTAAATTATGCATCTCAAGTTATTATGCATCTCAAGTTATGCATCTAGTCCAACCCCCTTCAGAGAGCAGGGACATCTTCAAGTAGATCAGGTAGCTCAGAGCCCTGTCGAACCTGACCTTGAATGCTTGCAGGGATGGGGCATCTACCACCTCTCTAGGCAACCTGGACCAGTGTTTCACCATCCTTACTGTAAAAAATGTATTCCTGATACCTAGTCTGAATCTACCCTCTTTTAGTGTAAAACCATTAGCCCTTGTTCTGCTAAAAAGTTTGTCCCCATGTTTCTTTTGATTGCCCTTGGACTACACATTGCAGCTTTATCATCACCCACATGGAAGAACAGCAACAGGTAATTGTGCAAGGGCCATACCAGGCTGGGAAGTTTCCTAGTGATGTCCTTAACCCAGGCCCCATGGAGGCAGCAGACTTCTCCAAGAGGAGGGTCTGTCCAGCATACTGGACCCTCTGTTCCCCTCAGAATGGAGATGCCTACAACTATAACCCATCCTTTTTTCCTTGTGGAGGTGGTCATGATATGGGGGTAGGCCTTTCTGCCCCTGGCAACACCTCTGGTGTAGATTTTTTAACATAATACATGTAATAGCTAATAATAATGGATTCCAATTTTGACATAGCATGTGGATGACCTGTGATAGGGACAGTATCCTACTTAAATTTTCTTCCAGCCGATGCTTTCTTCAGATTAACAGACACAAGAGAAAACAACATGAGCCATGTAAATTAAGCTACTGGTTGCGAGAGATGTAAATAGCAGCACCTGACCCTTGCAATACACTCTCTTGTACAACACCGTCCCTCTTCCCAAGTGCTATGTTGTGCCAGTCCATCCTGGGGTCACCCCAGTCCACTTCTCCCCTGCAGTCTTCCGTTGCTTCAGTCACAACTTAATTAGCTAACCCTGTCCTTGGACTTGCTGTTGAATACTCGTCAGCCATACATAGCACCCAGGCAGCATTCACAGCCTCTCCTCTGGGACTGCTGGAAGAGGTTATCTTGGGTAGGTCGAGCTTCTTGTGAAACAAAATAAAATGCAAATCATCTCCTGAGCACTATCCACTCTGAAGCTGGAGGAGAGTAGCAGAAAAAAAGAAAAGACCTAAGGAATGTTGTCTATCATTTCTGTATCTGAGCCAGTCCCAAACTACCTCCTCTTCATCTATGAAGGTCTAAGCCTATGAAGGTCTATGGCATACCTTAGAGTTCTTAGCCACTCTATGTATGGTGTGGGGCTTTGGCAGGCTGGTGACTCAGAAGTGACTCAGAGCAGCACAGCTCTGTCACTTTCTCAGTGTGACCATGATAGATAAAAAGCCTCACAGACTTAGATCTGAGCTGCTCTTGCTTCTCCGCTCTGTAACAGTGTGTAGAACCATTAAATGGATCCCTTTGACATGCTAGTGGAATTCAACATGTGCCTCTTAGCTGCTGAGATCTCCAAAGTCTTGGCTGTACCAGTTCCTGTGTTAATTACAAATTAACAGTAGCTATTCACTTGTACTTACAAGACAAGGCTTTGATTTCAAAATGTGTAAGAATGAGACTTAACCCCACATTAATAACCACTTTCCAGAAGCACATCTGGCAGAACATAACCCTTAGCGAAGTTTTGATTCTGACACAAGGCATTTTACATGTGGTGACCACCCAGCGTATGGCTAATGCAAAGCAGTTGAGTCGTACATGCTGCTTTTAGCTGGGGGAAACAGCAGTGAGGGGCCCAGCCGCTCTGACGCTGCTGTGGATGTCGCTGGTGGAAGGTTATTAGCCTTGGCTCAACTGCAAGCAATTAACATTAAAACCACAGTGAAACAAGGTCCATTTTGAAACATCACCTCTTCCAGGCTTGCCTTTGCCCCAAGCCACTCTCAGAGCCTAACTCTATCGTGCCTCCTGCGCATCTTCAGAGGCTGGTCTCAGAGCATCAGCAGTGGGGAGAAAGGGAGGCTCTTCTCTGTCTCTGCTCCAGGAATTTTTCCATGCTATTCAAAGAGTTGAGTATTTCCAACTCCCCACCTTCAGAGAAATGTTTAGACAGTTTCTGTCACTGATGGAGAAACTGTTTTTCTGAAGATCAGTTAGCAAGCGCTGTTTTGAAGTGTTTACCCGAAGCACATGTGGGTATGAAGAACACCTTCATTTGACCCTTGAGCATTACTGTTTTAGTGGAGGTGTTCAGCTTCTACATGTGCACGCTGAAACAAATCCCTGACTCGGTGGAGAAAAATACCTCGATGGCGAGGGGAACTACACTATGGATCCGAAAGACAATGGGGCTGCATCACATTCTGCAGCTGCAAATATAAGCACAAAACATGCCGCTCTTTCCAGTGTATGTTTCAACACGTAGGGCAAAATTCCCATTGAGTGCATTTGCAGCCTGGGCTTTTCTAGCTGGACATTAGATACTGCACTTTTGTCTCTCTTGTTTCAGAGACAAAGCACTGGCCTTCTGTTTTCAGTAAACCTAGCATTTCCAACTTTATCTTATCTCTCTACACCTCTTTATTAATGTGTATTAGTGGACATGAATGTGTATGTATGCATATATAGCATACGAGCGGGTTAGCCCTTCCGGCCCGAGTCATGGGTTTCCTGACAGCCTGACCGGGAGCTGTTCTGCTGCACCACTCTTGGCAGCCCGGTGGGAATCAGAACCAGCAGCATGTCCAGGGAAAGCCCCAGGCTGTGAGAGCACCGGGGCTGAAACACAGCAACTGCTGGCGGTGGAGAGGTGTTGGCCTAAAATTCTAAGCTGTGCTTTATTTTATGCTGTTTGACCAACTGCCTTCTCAAAATACGGAAAAATTGTAGCCTCAAAGGCAAATGGCGTTTCAGAATCTCTGTTCCATATTCCTGTTTCTCAGACGTAGAAACATATTGGAGATCATACGTTTCAGTAGGCATCGGAAAGCAGGGCTATGCTTCCCATTTTAAGGACCCAAGGCTTAGCTTTGCAAATGTGAGCTCTTCTTTTTATTTGACCACCTACAATTACAGGCCCTTCTCTGTGGCAACTTTTGAGTATTTTTGTCTGCCAGAGCCACGTAAAACAGTAAATGGAGTTTGCTGAAAAGTCAGCTCTGAAAGCACCTGCTGCCTTCTAGCAGAGTTCCTAAGCAGCTGCTGTAGGATTTAGAAACTCTGCGTTAATAGCAGATTTTTCTTACAAACAGCAGCTTTCCCTCGCCTGGCCCCTCTAGCTAGGAGGAACTCCAAAACAGACTGTTTTCCTGCAGTGGAAACTTGGTATGTTCTCCTATTATAAATATTCCGATTGTTTGCAAGCTAACACAGTCACGCTGCTCACCTCCCCCAGAACTTGCCTGTAATGATAAAAAATAATGGAGCTGCCCCTGTCTGGATGAGTAGGGGGGCTGGGTAAGCGCATCATGTAACCAGGGAGCTTATATGCCTGGGGGCCAGGCCACCTTTTCTTCATCCCACCCTCAGGAAATCTCTGCATACCACACCATAACAGGCAGGGAAAGGAGAGATCAGAGAATTACATCTAGTCAGATGGCTACGAGATCATTTATAACTTACTTGACAACCATTCCTGGATGCAAGGCTTTGCATTCCTGTAGAGCCAGAAAGAAACTTCGAAATTATCATTCCGCCTTCCTTGGCATGACAAGAAATGAGCAAACTGCTGGCCTGCAAATTGCTTCAGATGCTTGTTCCCATACAGCCTCGCTAATGCTGTGGTAATGTGCCTGAGATGATAGCTAATGCAGTGGACAGGAGAGGGCTCCATGAGTATAACAGGAGGCCTTGGTTTAGTTCTTGGCTTGATTAAACTACTGGAGTAATCTTATCTGAGACTCTGATAGTCTTGCGGTCTTTGCTTCTCCGTAAATAACACAGGAAAGTTCCTCCATGGCAGAAATAATCTATATGCTTGCCCAGGGAGCACTAATGAGAAAAGAACTCAAAATAACAAGAGCAATACATGTCCTGGGAAGCAATATGTCTGGAGACTGAACACTGTCCTCTACATAAACAAGAGTATTTTCAAGCTTGTAATGAAAAATTATATGCTACAAGTTTAATTCTTAAATCTCCCAGCTGTTTGTGTAAACTGCACAGTGTTTTCGTTCTTTCCAAAAAATATTTGATGTATTATTTTAAGACGGAGACTTAACATCACAGCGAGTTGTGTGAATATGTCAGAGAAACAGTTCCAGAGAAAATGACCATTCTGCTATAACTGAATTTTCCTAATGAATTTCTGTTAAGCTTGGGTTTAGGATCAATATATTCAGCAAAGGGTCATTTGACGGTGGGGGTTCCTCTGAAGTATGAACGTACAGTTAGTTGCACCACTAGATGGTAGCCTTGCTTATTTCATAGTCACCTCTACTCTTGCTTTCCTCTGCAGCGACAAACTGTTTCTCAAGAGATGGGATCATTGTGTACTTTAACTATCTGTCTACATGGACTAACCCTTAAGTAAAAAGCTGGTATATGTAAGATACTATGAACTTCTCCTGAGAGAGCACTTGGGAGCGCAGTCAGCCCCAAAGCAGGGTCTGCAGACCCGTGCCGTACCAAGGAGGATCGGGTGCAGAGGGTTACTTGCCAGTGGGCAGTCACTCCTTGTTGCAGTCAGGTGGACTTTGACCAAAATAAATTTGCAGTCATAGTTCAAACACAGAAACAGCAAGATGATGATGACAACATGATTTTGGTATGAGCTGATAATATAGAAAGGCCTCTTTTTTCTCCCGTTACATTTATAAACACTGTTTCATGAGATGTTTTTGTCTTATGTACAGAGGCAGTAAGTGCTCTGTGTCAGCTCCTGAAGGCCACAACTGCAGGAACGATTTCATTGTACTTGGAAAGCTAACACATCGCATCGCTCTAAATGAAGAGATCTATATTTGATGAGATTGGCTGAGTCTATGCAAGCAGTGCACCCGCCTGGAAATGTTTCTGAGAAGTCTGAGTGTATTGAGCGGCTGTCCATTTAGGACGTATATGAAAACTCCTTATTTAGTTTCCCCAACACTTCATTTTTATGACTCTGCTTACTACACTGCAATCCAAAGTGCATTATATAGACTATGTAACTAAATGTTAATCATAAGTTTAACCACATAGCGAAAACCACAATGCAATGCTTTTATACTTCTCATCAAAGGAATGTGAATTTATGAGTATCTTGCCTGGCTGTTTCTGTCAGGGAAATATATTAATAGGCAATTCACTAATAATCTTGGGTAACCTGATAGTTGTCTTGCATCTGTCCAAGAGATAAAATGCAAATTCCAGGGAGAGTTCTGCTCCAGTATGCCCTCAGAGTGTAAAAGCTTTTCCTCCTGCTGGATGATGCACTTTGCTGAAGAGGGAAGCACCCTGATTTGCAAGTGCTGGAGTCTGATGAATCACCTTCGGATGTCTCAGGAGGTTGCGGGTCCTTCCGGAGCTGATCATGATGACACATTTCTATTACAGATCATTAGAACTATTTGGAGGGTTTTTTTCTGAGCTCCATCGTCATTCTGGATCTAAAAATATCCATTAAAATGCGAGTTCTGGCTTATAAGTGTTGCTTTTTTAAAACAAATTAGAAGATTAAATCATGTCCAATTTTAAGACAAATGGAAAAATGTGGGTACCACTACGAACAAGAACAACACATTTAAGAATAAGCTATTAGGTATTAACATATTATTTCCAGGTGCTTTGCTCTGAATTACTACATCTTTGCCTAATTGTTACTTCTTGTTCATCACCGTAGTGCTTATAACTGCAATTCTTTTTCCCCCTGTTCTTTAGACTGGTGGATGTCAATATGATCTTCTAAAACCACAAATATTTCTAATTAAAGATGATATATTCCTATTCATCTTAATGATCCCTTTAATTGTGCTCAGTTCATGATTGTTCTGCTGTTAGCAGGAGCACATTTATAAAGCCAGGGAACAAAATCGTGAAGAAGGTTCTGGAATGCATAGGAAAAATCATCCCTTCCAGGTAAACAGACTTGCCATTATAAACGGTGTGATAAATTTTAAAGTAGACTTGGGCATGTCAATAGGATTGCTAAATGTGTTTTCATTTAAGAGAAAATGAGACTGGCCATTTCATTATTGTAATAGTCTTCTTTGACCTCCTTGTATGTCTTTCTTTGGTCACTCCAATACAACACTGTATTTTACTGCTGATTGTTTTGCATCTGCTATTCCAGGGACTTCCTAAGATTGTTAGAAGGTGTAGCAGTAAGAGGTCTGTTAGCAGTTACATGCTTTCCACCGAGCTACCATCCCATCTTTAATTTTTTGCTTTAGCAATAAGCAGTTTCTTCCCCTGTAATCTCAAAAGCCTATCTTGACAGAACAGACAAAATCCCACATATTTGGAAGGCTTTAAACGGAAGGATCCTCCCATGGGTGCATTCTTTGAAGCCTCACTGCTGTCCAGGATGTTGCTGTGATTCTTCACTCATTCATCTCAAGATGCACCTAAGGATTCACTCTCAGCCTTACTCTGTGGTACTGCGAGGGTGAGGTTTCTAGGACTGGTCCCTTCACTTGTTTGTTTTCCGCACTTGAGAAAACCCTGTTTCTTCCCATCCACAGTGGCCACGTAACTTTTCAGACCCACCAGAACACCACTGCCTGGAGCACTAGGCTGGAGCCAAGCACCGTCATTTAGTCCATGACTAGAGGGGTTCGCAGATGTTCATCAGCCATGTGGGTGGCTTTGTGTTGCTACCACAGTCCATATTCAGTGTGAAAAGCCACCCATCCTTCTAGGTGGGCTCCCAAACCTGCTTGGCTATCTAGTTCCCTGGCTCTCCTTATTGCTGGGATATGTCAGGTGGCTTTTTGGGGGTGTAACTTCTACTGCCTCATCTTGATCAGGGTATTACTACATTAGCCAACAAGAACCTGACTCTTCTTTTTCCCCCCTCAAGGGGAAGAAATGATTTTTCATTAATAGTGTGGCCAGCAGGACTAGGGAAGTGATCGTCCCCCTGTACTGGGCACTGGTGAGGCCTCAGCTCGAGTGCTGTGTCCAGTTTTGGGCCCCTCCCTACAGGAAAGACATTGAGGTGCTGGAGCGTGTCCAGAGAAGGGCAACGAAGCTGGTGAGGGGTCTGGAGCTCAAGTCTTATGAGGAGCGGCTGAGGGAGCTGGGGGTGTTCAGCCTGGAGAAAAGGAGGCTGAGGGGAGACCTTATCGCTCTCTACAGCTACCTGAAAGGAGGGTGTAGAGAGGTGGGGGTCGGTCTCTCCTGCCAAGTAACAGGTGATAGGGCAAGAGGAAATGGCCTGAACTTGTGCCAGGGGAGGTTAAGGATGGATATTAGGGAAAATTTCTTCACAGAAATGGTTGTCAAGCATTGAAACAGGCTGCCCAGGGAAGTGGTTGAATCACCAAGCCTGGAGGTATTTAAAAGACGTGTAGAGGTGCTGCTGAGAGACATGGTTTAGTGATGGTTTTTGTCAGTGTTAGATTGATGGTTGGACTTTATGATCTGAAAGGTCCCTTCCAACCTAGACAATTCTATGATTCCATACACCTGCCCTCACGCAGAAACCCCCCTTCACGGAAAGCCACCTGCTCTGGAAGATACCCTGGAGCTGCTGACTAAAAGCCCGCCCGTGAGGGGGGCACCGGCGTCGGCCCGGGGGTGGGTGAGGGCGGCAGTGGTGGCCGACGGCCGCGCCTCACGCCCCGGCCGGCTGGCGGGCACACAACATGGCGCCCGGCCCCCCCCTCGCCTCCCCTCAGCCTCGCCCGGCCCCCTGCGGGCCGCGGCGCTGGGCGGCGGCCGGGGCGGAGGGAGAGGAGGGGCGGCGGCGGCGGCCGGCGGCGGCCGGAATCGTTTCCTGGGTAAAGCGCAGCGGGCTGGGAAGCGTTTCCGGAAGGCTGGCCGCATCCCGCAGCAGGCTACCGGCGCCTCCGGGGCGGGCGGCGGAGCGGTGAGGCGGGCAGGTGCGTTTTGCGGCCGGGAGAGAGGGAAGGAAGGGAGGGAGGACGGGCAAGGCAGCGCTGCCTGCCCCGCGGCGGCGGCGGGGCTCCCGGTGCGAGGCCGCCCGCCGTGCCGGCCCGCCCGCTGCCGGCGGGGGGAGTCCCGCCGCCCTTGCCCGGGGGCGGCTGAGGCGCATCCCCGCCGCTGCCTGCCCCCCGGCGCCCAGAGGTGCCGCCGCCGCTGAGGAGGGCTGGCCGGAGCCGGCGGGGGCTTCCACCCCGCCGCGGTGGGAAACGGCGGCCGGGCCGGGTCTGCTGGGGATGGGGGGGGACGGACGACGATGAGGTAAAAAAGCATGAAAGGCAGTAAAAGTGCCTGTAGAACTACCTTTTTTTAATTTTATTTTATTTTTTTTGGTGGGTATTAGAGGGGGCTGTGCGAGTTCTGCGCTGTGATTGAATCGTACTTGAGGGTCGCAAATGGGAGTGTGCAAAAAAAAAAAAAAACCAAACCAAAAACGGGACTCGGAACAAAACCCCCTTTAATCCCACTGGAAGTTTCTCGGGGAAATCACTTGGGTCCCACGGCGGCAGCGGAGCCGCTTCTGGTTGCGGCTAGAGGGGGAATGAATTCGGACAGATAAGGTGGAAAGTGTAATGGTTCGTATTCGTGCTTCATTGCTTTGCCGGTTTGTTTGCAGCGTTTTATGATTCTTGGCTGGGCTCCGACTTGCTAGAGAGAATAAGTGCAGGTCTGTGCTTTAAACACAAAATGACTAAACTCAAGAAAAAAAACCAAAAACCCAAGCCTGCAGCGGTGATGGGCTGGTAGGCGTGTGTTGTGGATGCTGTTGGTGGCCATACAGGATAACGGGGATCTGCAGTAAGTTGTGCAGGACAGCAGTATCTGCAGCAAGGTTCAGCACTTCACCAAAAATCTGCTGTATCGCCCCAGAAGCCGAGGTGCGGGTTGCTGCTGAGCTGCTGCAGGCTTCCCGTGTCCTCTGTCTCTCCATCGTGTTCCTCCAGCTCGTTCTAGGTCTGACACCTCCTCATCCTGCCATCTCATGCTCTGGTACTGTCTGGAAGCTTGAATGAGTTGTATGTCTTGAGTTTAAAACTATTTTCTGCCTGTATTATTGCATTTGGTTAAAATAAGCGTGCAGATGTCCTGGCACTTACAGGGAGAGACATCCTCTTACGGTGACCTTGGGACAAAATCTTGGCTGATTAACTTCCTTGCCTGGAACAGCCATGCTGAGTGTGGGTATTTTTGTTCTTCCTTTACAGCGATGAGTGTTTGATGGAATACTTTCTGGCTTGTATTTTGGGGGTTTTTGGCCACTTATGGGAGACTGAGGTTTGGAGAGGACTCTTTGGGAGGAAGAATAGTTTTATCGTGTGTTAGGAAGAATAAGAATGTAACAAGGAGGAGGATTCTTGGCTCTGAAGCAGCATGAGTGAATGTGCCCTTCCTGGTGAAGGAAGCATCTAAGCAGTGGATCACAACAGTGTGGGAATCACTTCCTGGGAGAGGGGATATGTGACTTGAAAGCCTGGATCATTTCTTTTTTTTTTTTTCAGTTCTGCAGCTAAGTCAGGAACAGTGACAAAAATGGTCATTTTTGGTGGGGTGTTGGGTGGACTCTCCCGTGCCCTTGGAATGGTGGCTTCCTTAGAAAATGCCTGAGGAACGTAGAGAGGGCTGCTGCAGGTTTTGAGCTGAAGAGAGTGGTGACTTGGGGAGCTAGTTAGGAAGGAACGTGAGTGCTTGAGATTGTCTACTGCAAGGATTATTTTTTTTTTTTAGCAGAGGCTGTGAAAAACGAAAATGAATCCTGATGGTTGGTAGGTAATCAACTGATTGCATCTCCGTCATCTGTCAGATGGCAGATCTATGGGATGTGCGGTCACACCTGAACAAATCATCTGTGCTGAAAACAAACTGTGCCATATGTGCACCCCTGGCTAGGAGAAGAAGACGAGGTTTTGCCTTTGTTCCCTGCTGCAAGCAAGGAGCTCGGCTGCTGGGGACAGCAGAGCAGGAGATGTGCTGGATGTGTTAGCTCGTCGCCCACCAGGCTGCTGCTGTCCTCCTGCTGTGGGGAAAGTAAAGGCGATGGTGGGGTGTGTTAGGCCAGGACATGGGCAGGAGGGGTGGTGGGATGGCTGCGAGCTCCTGGGGAGTGCCAGGCATGGGTTGGGCAGGTGCAAAGAGGGGCTGGGGAAGAGAAATGCCAATTTTTCTGGAGGAGATGAGGAAAGCCTGGCTCGTTTAGCCTAACAAATGAGGCCTGAGAGGGGATACGATTGCAATCTGCAAATACAGCAGCAATATAAACACTAGAAAGGGAGAGGAGCTATTTAACCTAAAGAACAATGTTGGCATGAGAACAAACGGATACAAACTGGCACGAAGAAACTTAAGCTGGAATTTAGACAGTTTCTTCCCTAAACAGAGTGAGGTTCTAGAACAACCTTCAAATGGGAGAAGAGGGAGAAAGCCCACTAACTGGCTCTTGAGGATATACTGGGGGAGTTTGTATCGCGAGCTTGGCTGTGGCAGTAGGAGATGAGGCTTAGTGACTCAGGAAAAGCTTTTCTGTACATCTGAGTTAACTGAATATAGATTTTCTGCGGTAACGTTTTTTATTTTTAAAATCTGACATTCAAAACTGGCATAAAAATAAAATGCTTGCTCTACAACTTGTATTGCTACTTAGAAAGGGTTGTGATGTGCTTAGTGCCAGAAAGTGCCGCTTTCTGAAATGTTTTGCAAGTTAGCTTTTTTCCCCCCCTCTAAAATAGTAAGTGTTGGCTTACAGCTGCATCTAATTGTGTGGAAATTCCTTTTTCTTTAAGTCAAAACCATGCAAAAGGAGACTATTTATTAGTGTGTGTGTGTGAGCTGTTTGAGGTTATCCTTCAGGTTAAAAAATGAACTGCAGAAAGCCTTATATTTTTTTTCTATTTTCTATTGAAGTAATTCACAAATCTTCTCAAAAAAGGAGTTTTTTGGGGGTCTGTACAGCAGACCCAGGTGATGTGAACTGAGCCCAGTGCTCCAAGTTACACTGTCACTAGAGGACTGGAATAGATGAAACTTAAAGCAAATTTGAAAACAAGTAGTTGAGCTCGTTGTGCATGGGGTTTGTCTCATTTGCTGTTATGCAGAACACCCGGGAGCTGTCTGCTGTGGTGGTTGCAGTGGTTGAACTCGTACAGAAGTCTGTAGTCGGTTCAAAAAGTACTGTGTGTGCAACAGAGAATACAACCAGCCATGGATGCTATATAACAGCTTCTATGACTGTCAGCAGTACCTGACTGCTTCTAGGAGATGTAGTGAGAGTAGAAGAGCAGCTGTGGTCAGTATGCCACACAGGACTCGAGCAAGCCATGTGGTGGCTGGTTTCACCTCCAAGCAGCACCTCAAAGATGCCTCTGAGTGCTTCTGTGTTGTTTCCTTGCCCTGTGGCAGAAAGGAAAGTGGTCTCTTGCCATCGGAAGGGATGAGGAGCTCTTGGAGGCTGACTTATACTTTAGGCTAGTTTATCACCCACTGAAATCAAACATGAGAAAACTAATCAAGGAGGGGTGAAAAGGGGTGCATTTATGATGTGCTTCATTGACTCTGTGACTCGCATCCCTTTTGCTGGGAAAAGGAGACCTTGACACGTGTACATCTAATGCATGAGGCTGCGGTTCCTCTTCTGGCTCCTCCAAAGCCTCTTCCTGAGCTTATGGGTGGTTTTTTTTTGATTTATAGTTTTCCTATCTGCCACCTTATGAAAGAATGGGATCTTCTTGCCAGCGTTCTTCTGCTCCTGTCTGAGCTGGCCACAGCTCCATGGGCTGATCGGCTCCAGACTTGATGGGCAGGATCCCAGCATCTCTATACCTATTCCTCTTTCCTTGTCTCATCATAGTTCTAGGCAGAAGACTAATTGCTGCTGCCTCAGAGCTTTAAGGAGCAGAGGGTGCTGTTGAGATGCTGGGGGGGTGTGGTCCTGCTTTAGTTTTCTAGGGTTTTTTTTAACCCTTCACCTTCAGCCTGCACCCTTTTTGATCTGCTGTCTTCTGCAAACTTTCTTTTTTTTCCCCTCTTTTTTCTTTCTTTTTTTTCTCTCCTTTTAAGCAGGTGCCCAAGGAGAAATAAGAACAGGATGACCTTATTCAAGACCTCCTCTACAGGTGCTCTCCGAGCATCTATAGATGTTGTTCTCAGCTTGGGGTTGCTAGAGCTGGGTGCAACCTTTCCCTGTTTCAAAACGTTTGGTGGCTTTCAGTTCCAAATGCTTGTCTGGTCTGTCTGCAGGCCCCTGGGGCCTCCTTGCAGCCTCCATGGACTTTGGTCAGGAGTGCTGCTTGTTCTGTGGGTCTGCTGCTGGCTGTGTAAAGAATCCCCTCCTCCTGCTTGTTCTAGGCTGCCTTCCTTTATTTGGTGGTTCCTAGATCTTGTGGGACAGAGATGGTTACTGATCCTGCATTATGCCGCTCATGACTTTGTAAGCCTCTGTCTTCCTCATCGAGTTGGCTTCTCACCTGCTGAAGAGTTGCCTACTCAGATATTCTTTGTATGGAAGGCATTACTGACCGCAAGCATCCCTTTCCAAGAGTCTGTCCTGGTTCTACATGCCCTTTTAGGATGAGAGCATCTGGACTTTTCAGGATGTAGCGATCAGTTTTCAACATGTAGGGTAGCTTTGGGGCTATACAGTGGCATAACTATGCCTTGTTTTCTTTCTTAATGATTTGTAACTTTTATTTGTGTTTTGGACTGCTAGTGAGTTAATTTCGTGAATCTGTGAAATCGTAATGTCAAGATGTTGTTCAGGAGTATGGTCAGTTTAGAATCCCTCGGTTACGTATAGCCATGGCTGTGTCTTTCCCATGTGCATCTCCTTACATTTCTTGTGTTTATTTGCATTAACTTTCCTCTGCAGTGTTATTGACTCCAACTGTCTGGAATTCCTCACATCCTGGCCTTGCTACCACAATATTTATTTATGTTTTTTTTTATCATCAACAAACTTCTGCAACTTGCTGTTCATTCCCCTTTCCTTGTCTCACACAAATGAGTCAAACAGCCAAAGTCTGAGCATGGGTCTCTGCTGAACTTCATTGGTGACGTCTGTTTGCCCCAAGAAGAGACCATTTACTCCCATCCTTACCCTGTTTCTATTTTTTAGCCATCTATCTCTCCACACAGGACCTCTCCTCTTACCCCTGTCTGCCTAGTTTCCTTAAGAAAGCCCTTAGTTTTTGTTGAGGGACTTGGTTGAGTCCTTTTGGAAATTCACACAGATCAGGAGGAGTGGGTGTACATTGTCCATGTTTGGCACCTTTGATGAACTCAGGTTTGTTAGCAGGGTTTCTCTCCATACAAACTGTTCTGACTCTTCTCCAGCTGACTGTATATCCAGGTGACCAACTTCTTTCCTTTTATCACTAACATCAGTTGAGTTAATTATTAGCCTGGTAGAGGTGCTGGCTTTGCCACTGTCCATTCGCCTTCTGCAGAGGATGTTTCAAGTGGGAGGTTGCAGAGCCCTGGCAGAAGAATTTGACCGAAGCACTGCGGAGAGTGCCCTGGGGTTGCTAATGGACCCTGGTTTAGCCATGCCTCCTTGGGGTGGTCCTGGTTGTAGAAGCCTGTCTCCAAGGGTACAAGGGCAGACCCTGCAGCGAGGTGACTCTAAGTGAGTGTAGGAGCCTGCCCTGACAAAACAGCAGGCACTTGGCCTCCATCCCCTGCAGGATGATGAGTAGACCTTGTGTGGTGGTGTGTTTTATGCTTTGAAAAGATCAAATTTGATTTAGCTTAAGATCTAAAGTGAGCCTCGAAGTTCTGTCTCCTACCATCGAATTCCATTTTCATTTTTTAACTAAAATGTGCTGAGCTTCAGTCTCCCCTTAAAATGTGAAATTTGTTTGGGTAAGCATTAAGATGGTGATTTTTACTGCTGAACGCACTTTACATCTGTGTATAACACTGATTAGTGCATTTTAAAGTGGTCGGCGTAACAATTAGGATGATTAACTAGATGCAGATTTCTGCCTTTATCAGTAGTCTGCGCTGTGTTTGATACTGAACACTGATCTCGGATGAATGAAGTCAGATGCAGGTTACTCTAGGATATGCGTGAATGTAAACTTGGGTAGCGGTGCATAAGAGTAATAATATGTGACAGAGTACGGTTTGCTACAAAATAAAACATGTAAATTTTTGTATCTGGTCTCAATACAAGGTAGCCAGTGTCTGTAACTGGTTTGTTTTACCTTATGAATAGCGCTGCTGCTGTAAAGTGCTTTAAGCAAAACTCCTGGCAGACTTACATTTGACACTTTAATCTTTTGGACTTCAAAACTTAAACCTCTGCTAAAATGTCAGTGGTGTCCTCCTGTAGCTTATGCCAAAACAGAGTTGTAACCCACTGATTTAGTCAGCTAGTTCTTAGTGTTTGGCTGTCCTTTTTTTCCTGTAGAAATCTGACAGAAATCTTTCTCTCTTTCCTTTGTCTTCCTTGCTGGATTATATTGCACCCCAGGTAATGTATCCCATCAGACAAACATCAGCTCTGCTTGCCCTTGGGAAAACCCTCCCAGAAGCAGTAGACATGCTTTGCTGTGATACGCTTTTAACCAATTTTGTGGTGTGTTTAGTTCTTTCATTGAAGTTTAGTGGTTTTGTTGTTTGGTTGGTTTTTTTTTTTGGTTTGTTTTTTTGTGTTTTTTTTTCTTTTCTTTAGTGCAAGGGCAGTTTAATTTTCAAAGGCATCAAAAGGAAAACTTCTAAACTACTTCTGCAGATTTGAAGCATAGAATATGTGTTTAAAAGTACCCCTTGGGTTTGGTATCAGTGCTGAAATGTGTTTCATGCATGACTCTGTTAGTCACAACTGTTTGTGTTTTTTTTTTTTTTTCTTATGTCTATTAGCTGGTTATGGAGAGAGGTTTCCTGGTATAATTACTGTGTCTAAAGGACAGATTCCAAAGGGAAGGAAGTTGGCAGGCACTAAATGTTCCCTACCTTTATGAATTAACTTGTTCGAACAGAAAAAAGCTACCATAAACTTTACATGTTTTGTTGTTGTCTGTTGTAGAAACATGTCATTCCTTTGCAGCGTTCTCAGGGTAGAAAGCTCTCCAAACAGTTATTAAATGACAGTAATTTGGTGTGACTAATATTGGCACAAATTAGTTAAGCCTTTATCAGAACCCTCCTAAGTATAATTTCTCGGATGGGTTGGAGGGAGATGCTGCAGGGTGTTACTGGCCAGCTGCCTAATTCAGCGAATGAGGAGCTTGACATTAAGCCATCCTGTGTATTTAATACAGAATTTCATTATATGGAACTGGAAGCAGCAGTTTGGGCAAATATGACAACTAATTCATTGCTCTCGTGTTTGCATTTGTCTTGTTAATTCTATTTGCAAAGAAGATTATTGTTAGGAAGGGATGTTTCTTAGCAAGGTATTGGATTCTGTAGCTGTGGAGGAAACTGCACAGAGAACCAACATGAAAGATGAAAAGGAGCTGCAAGGAAGAGAAATAAGGAGGAGGGTTGCTCTCACATGGAGAATTCGGCGCTTGCCGGATTAAATTGGGACTTAAATGCAGCATAATGGAAAGATACCTTAATTAGGTTGTTTAAATGAGTTGAAGATATATGTATAGGGTGCAATCTATGAACTTATGGAAAGTCTCATCTGGAACTAAATACGGTAGGGAACCTGGGTGTTTGATACACAGGGTATTAAGGAAACCTCCAGCAAGACCTTGTCTCGTTAGCATCCCACATGCCATGTGCGTGAGCAGGCAGGAGAGGCTGGATTTCCATGGGATCGTTTCCCTGGTACCCATCTGGGTGTAAAACGGTGCTCTCTGGGGAGCGGGGAGCCGCAAGCCAGGGGTGTCCCACTGGTTTTGTCATGGGAAACTTCTGTTTGCCAGTGAAATGTCTGGCACTGGGTGCTTGCTGTCTACACCCTTGTAGTGATACTGGTCAGCAGAAGGAGGCACAAGGGTAACAGTATTAGGACAGAGTTAAATTTTGGTAACTCCCTTTTAATAGAATGATGTAAAGTATTTCAAAGGAATGAAAGTAATCTATGCAAAAGTTTCTTGCTGTTTTTTCTTCCCTCTTGAAAGCTTAAATGGCCATTTTTCCTGAGTGTATAAAGCTGTTTTCCTCTGACACAGGAAAATGTGAGAAATGGACAACAGACAAAGTCTGTGTTGTCGTACCAGGAGAGTCTGAGGTCTGTTTTAATGCCTTAAAGCCTCCCTGCTAGGATAGAGGGAGTTGGGGTGATGGAGTGGGTACCTGATCTCTGGGGAGGCAGAGGGGCGGTGCGG
Organism: Numenius arquata; assembly: GCF_964106895.1. Classification (NCBI taxonomy): domain Eukaryota; kingdom Metazoa; phylum Chordata; class Aves; order Charadriiformes; family Scolopacidae; genus Numenius; species Numenius arquata. The sequence continues at coordinate 42,291,978 of NC_133585.1, read as the reverse complement.
AGCCGAGGTGGCTCAGAAAAGGAAATCCAGCGCTAGCAGAGGGACTGTACTGTGGCACTAGCCCTTGTCCTGCCTTCGTCTCCTTCCTCTTCTTGCTGCAGCTCTGCCCTCTCCTCTCCCGTACCACAGAGACCCGCATATGCCAGTGTTCACCACTCATGGTCCCATACTGCTTCAGCCTTGTTGCTGAAGGACAGGGCTGTTATCTGGGAGAGGAGGGTTCACCCGAAGCGTGGGGGATGTGGGGTGGGAAGCTGTACTGCTCTTGCTTTGACGCCTATTGGAAATGTTGACAAATCAGAACCCTGTTTCAATGATATATAATTTCACAAGATAGTGGTGCGCAGTGGTGTGGGCTTGTGTAAAATGTCAATACCCCACCCAGATTTTCTGTTAATCCAGACTGACGAAAAGGCATCATACTCTCCATTATTTACTGTTAATTTCTTCTTATGGTGTGAGGTTTTTAGAAGAAATTGAAATGTTTCAAAAAATCTTTTCCCTTTAAGAAATTAAGTTTTATTCTGATATTATTTTTCCCCAAAAGTATAAATGTAGAAGTAATCTTAAAAATAAACCAGAAATGGAATATCTACTGATGGGTAAAGAGAAAGGGAAAGGTTATAAAGATCATTTCAGTTGACTCTGAATGATAGTGTGGATTGTCTGCTTGGGAAATAACTCATATTTTTAGAGTCCTGTGGGAGCCTGCTTGCCCCCTTTTTTTTTTCTCTCCTGTTTTTTTCCACCACACTTCAGGAAAACAGTGAAGCAACATGAAAACCATCAGTAAAGGGAATGGCTTAACTCACATCTGTATATAAAAAGCTGTATGTATTCAGGCAAATCAAATTTGAGGAGTTTGAAGGTTGTTAGCTTAAAAAGTTCTCGAATATAAGAAAAATGTTTGACGATACCTATGTGTTTGAAAAGAGAAGCTTTCAATTATTTGATGTTTGCTTGTCAGAAATTCAGAAATGTTTGCGATTGGTCTTATTGTTAGATAAGTTTGTAGGCTGCTAAGATGACTACGCAAGGATATTGAAATAACTTGGTGACAAAGCAATGTTTGCTTTAAACATGTGCTGTTATTTAAGCATGTGCAAGAGCTGCTAGCAAGACACACTTGACTACATAAAAATAAGGTTAAAACACATTTATAATCTTTGCATGCTGTTACATCAGCGCTCATCTAGCTGTATTTTTTGCCAATTCTTGGCACTTGGAAACTTTTTCAGTAAAACATCCTGTATGCTTCCCTTTGCAAGTATGGATTTAAACTTGGGTAAACATAATGGTCCTATATGTGTCAAAATATAGGAAGTTCCCTGGTAGAGGCATATGGGTGTTTAAGGACCAGTCAGTCTTTTTTTGAAAATCAATATAAATATGTTCTAATGTGGTAAAGATGGTGCTGTTTGTCAGGGAAACTGCGTAAGTGGTCCCTGGGAAATGTATCTTTGCAGCCTAACAGCACGTTGGTATTATGAGGCCTTGCACCGAAGTGTAACTCTAATGGAAGACCACAGAAAATTCTAATATTCCTGGGGAAGGGGGATCAAGAGAGATGATTGGGAAGCTCCTGGGGATGTCAGCGAGACTTGGTGCCAAGGAAGTCCTGGAGCGATGGGGCCCTCAGAGCATCATTGAAGGTTTGTACCTCAGGCGGGAGTCATGTTTCTGTTGTTTCCTAGCCAGGCTCTGTTTTAGCCCTGCTCTGGGCTAAAAATCAGCCGGCACTATGGTGTGCTGGTTCTGAAATACAGTCTCCAGCCTCTGGTTTTGGCCAGCCAGTGTGTGGGAATAGATGGAATGATGTGATGTGGTTTTACTTATTCATTTTTGGGCAGAGAGAGGGGGATCCCTCGGTGCTTTCCCAGTTCAGCCAGCAAGTCAGGAGGAGATGCTCTTTCTTCTCTCTCCTTTCCAACGTGTGCGCACGTGTTGCAGTGATGGGAACAGCTGACAGGCAGGACATGGCGAGGTGCCTCCCTAAATTTGCGACAGACCTTGCTGGTAAGAATTGTATGAAAGTGTTTCCCTGGCAGCAGTGGCTTTGGTGACACTGGGAGCCCCAGAGATGCCGCAGCCAAGAGCTGCCTCTATCCTTGCCTTGCAGTAACCCAGTGTCTTTAATGAGCAGACCTACCCTCCCGGTCTCTGAAGTGACACAGGAATCAGTGGCTGGCCACTTGCCATCCTGCAGCACAGCCCTTCGCTCCGCTGCTGTTAAACTAGCAGGTAGGAGCACTAGCTGGGCGGAAAACATTTTGTGGGATTTATGCAAAATAAATAGCTAATTTTCCATGGGTGAGGCTGAAATTCTTTGGCTGTGCCTCCTTCCACAGCAGAAGAGAAATTCACCTTCCTGGCAAGGCTTGTCTGAGTTCTTGTGCATGTGCAAGGTAAAATGATTATTTTCCTAAATTTAAAGCTTGGATCCTCCTTCCTTGAATTCTCCTGGATGTCTAGATCTGTACCACTTTGAAAACCCATTTGAAGACAGATAACCCAAACTTCTCTGAATCTTCCCCAAAAGATTTATGTTGAGGCATTTGGCCTGCTTCTCCACTTCTGCTCTGTGCTTCTGCATAATCCTTGAAGTGTAAATATAGAGCTGGAAAAAATAACACTCGATCTGGTTGACAGTATTCCAGCTTGCACCAGGACTTAAATTAAGAAATACGAACTTCTGCTATAAATCAGAAGTTTGAGTTTGTAACCCCTTAATTTTTGGCCCGATAAATCCTATTACTCCCAGAAAGCTGTTAAGGTTCATCTCTGTAAGTCCTGAGGATGTTTTAAATCTGTGGATTATTTAAGTAACACGTGTGCCAAGGTTTAAAATAAGACTGCTAACCCACACAACACGCTGGTGGTAAAACCAGGAGCGGATGGTGTGGAGCTGATTCGGGAGACGCCGAGAGACTGATCCAAGTCCAAACCTAGCCAGTGTTGAGCTTTAGCTCCTGCTGCCTGTATTGCTTTTGCTGCTGTACAGGGATGGAAAATTCATGGGATGCTGATGTTTGTAGTAGTATCATTAGTTCTCTGGAACTGAAGGGGTGGATGCTGGCCCTCTGTGCTCCCTTGGTATCTGCAGCACAGCAGCATCGGGCTCTCGTAGGGCATTCTTGCTTGGGACATGGTATTAACACGTCCTGAGTTTTCCCTGCTGCTGAATGTGAATGCTTGAGATCTTTCTCAAGTGGCCAGCGATCAAGTGGGGAACTGGGCTTTTCCCCATTTTGAGGTTGCTCTTTGAGATTGCCAGAAAATGTTTTTGGTGTGGGTAAATGCAATATACTGGTTCAGCGGGATATGAAGCCTGCTTGCAGAAGGGGAGTCAAAAGGAGGTGTGGAAATTCTAGATCCATTATGGTAGAGGATTGAGCTGAATTTGTGTAGATTTTAAAAACTGAGGGAGGAGATGCTCTAGGAGAGTGACGCATGTACCCTGTGATTCCAAAATGAAGATACTGATGATCCTAAAGGCTGGCTCAGGAAAAGCACTTGCCAGAGGGCTCAGGTGGAGGCAGGAGCCAGCACATAAATAGATGAAGAGGAATTTTAATTACACAGAGGAGTTAGATGATGAAATGGGCTGCAAAATGCAGCAGTAAAATAAGCCTAAGTCACATGGAATTAGGCACTAACCTTGAAGTAAAACTCTTTGGAGCAGCAGGAAGGCATGCTCTGTTCCAGGTACAATATAAACTCACTTAAAAATGTTTTCTGGGTTTCTTTTTTTCCTCCCCTTGTCTGTTTTAAGGACAGGCCTGGGTTTGTCCTGAAAGATTCTGAAAGTACCTGAAATTGAGAATAAACGCGTTTTTGTTTCACAGAAGCTGAAGTCTAGGTCTAGGAGTTTCACACTCAGCCTGTATGTTCCTTTGTATTTTCTTGGCCATTCCTAATGTAGTAGTGTCTATAGCTCTTATTATTTCTAGTTCAGAAGCATAAGCTGACTCAAATGCTTTCACAGTGCAACAGGAAATTCTAAAAGGCCTTGAAACATCCCATGCAAAGCTTGTCAAATGGGCACAGCTGGGTAGTAAAAATGGACAAGTAAAAACTAGCTTTTTCCAAAGGGTTATCAGTTGGATGTGGCAGGCTCCTGGGTGTGTTGCTGCCTCTCTCAAAACCTGTGGGTGAAAGAACTCTTTCTTCCAAGCAGAGCGGCATGCACATGAACACTTGGCTCTTCTGGAGGTCAGTATAATTGGAGGTAGTAAAATTATTAGTACTTTCAAAATGGATGTTTCCATAGTTGTTAGCCATAACTAAAAAGCATCAGAGTATCTTAAGCTCAATAAAATGCTTAAATTTAAAGCAAAACAGTTCCTTTAAAGTAACTTCAATCGTGGAGAACCTCTCCATTTTACAAGGTGAGAGTAATGCAGCTGGAGCAGATTGGTTTTACTAAGTGGCTGCTGAAGACTGACAGAGGAAAACACTGTAGTGAAATAACAGTGTGGGTTTGATCCCCTCTAATAGGCAGCAGGTTTTTTTTTTCTTTTTTTTTTTTTAAAAAAAAAGGCAACTCTATTGGGAAGTCTAACTCTGGAGCTTTTATCTTAAGAGGCACCAAAGATGGCTTCAGAAATTGAACTGTTATTGTAGAAACACAGCTCATCGAAAGAACAGAGATCAGGAAACACGCTTTTTTGCTTCTGAACAGGAGCAGTCTTAGGAGACTTCTACATGCTCACTGCTATTTCATGGTATAACAATTTCTGTGTTTAAAACAACCTTTTTCTTAAAAACCGAAGATAAGGAGTAAAGTATTTATCATGTTAGCATGGGGTTGGCAGCTTTTAATTAGATGCTTTAAATCCAAAGTTAAGAAATGGCATGCCAACAGGAATTTTTAGATCTGCTGGTTTTCCTGTTATCACATGGATTTCTCCACATTAATCTAACTTTTGATAATTGCTCCCCTGACCCAGTTACTGTTTTTATGCTGTCCTTTCCACAATGAGTCAGGCAAGCATAAACATTTCATGTATATTAGAAACGAGAAGTTTTGTCTTCAGAAATGAAACGCAGGCCACAGTGGAAGGAGAAAAGGAAGATCAAGTCTTGACTTGTGTCCCGCATCCTAAATGAAATTGTGTAGGCAGATGCTGTGTTTAGGTGCTGCTGCTGTGCTGGGCTTTACAATATCCTCAAGCTGTCCCTGAAGAAAGCTTCATCGCCTCTACGGTGTATTCTCACAATCACAGTTAGGTTGCTCGGAGATGTGACCCAAATAATAAAAGCTTATGGGGACCAAGCAATTTACAGAACTGGAGAAGTACAAAAGTGGCCTTAGGAGTGGGCCAGCCAAGGTCAGAGCTGCCCAGATGTCTACCTGATGTCCTCAGCTCCCTTGTCTCCTAAGGTGCCTCATGCTATCATGAGATAGCTGTTGTATGATGTTAGACCTCTCCCTGGCCTCACACATGAACTCGTACTGTCCCCTCTAGTGAGGAGGTGTCCTCTCTCGAGTGACAACAAGGCTGGCTTCACTCCTGAGGAAACCCTGCACGAGAGCCACAAAGGACAGGGAATGTCCCCCAGAATACTGATTGTGAGATGTGAATTTCTTTAACTGTATCAATTTTTTGAACTGAAAGCTTCGGACACAAGTTCTGTGTTAGTGATGATCATGTTGCCAGAGGAGGCCTGTTGTTGCCACTGTTCAGGCAAGCGGCACATTTTGGATTTTACTCCTGTGAGATGATAATTGACTGCTGCCCCATGTCCTGAGGGCAGAAAAAGGTATTTTAGTGAAGCTTGTGCTAGGTGTGTTTGAGCTGGGATACCTGGCCTTTGGGGCATGGGACTGTGCACCTTGTTTGCTTCCATGGGTCTCTGGTACCCCTTCTGAATCAAAAGGATTGTCATCCCAAAATGCCTTAGAAAGAAAGATGAGAAACAGGGTGTTTCCAGTTGTTGATCGCCCCCGACAGAGTAAAAACAAGAGTGTATTTTTTAATGAGGAATAATTACCACTTTCATTTTCTGAGTAGGGCCATTGGCCATAGAAAAGCCACTAGTCAATTCATTTTTTTGTAGGATAAAAATAGGAGCTAGGATTGATGACAGTATACTAGACTCTTCCAGGTTGCTTCTATCAGAAGGGATCTGTTTGCCTGAATATTCACTGTAATCACTGTCACTTATGTCCTTCTGTCTTTTTCTCTAGAGAAAACAAATCTTACTGGTAAATCACTAATTGTGCTTCTGTTTCATTAGGCTGTGGCCGGCCACCAGATTTGGGATCATAGTATTATTATTAAAGAACTCTGGTGTTTTAATTCCATGTGTGCTGCACTTCCCAGTGGTATGAAAGGGATATTACACACTGCCTGGGCATCCCAGCAAGTGTAGTGAGAATAATACTTGGGATTTTTTTCTGTGACTTTCTGAGTGACTTCTATTAAGACTGGCATGTATATGGAAGTCTTCAGCATACAGAGCATTAATTGCTGCTCCAGATAAACTTGGAATACATAACCAGCAGAGCTTTACCCTGGTGAATTCATTCTCATGCTCTCAGATATCTAAATTGGCTTGAATTTGGTGGCTTAATTTCATGTCAGTGGCCCCTTTGTACAAACGTACGCTTGTGTGACCCGGGACACCTGTGTGGGATTGCTGAGGAAGAGCCCTGAGTGCCACTAACCGAGCTGGAATGTCTCATGTGTCCCTTCCCCGGCACGGAGTGGCTTAACGCCTCCTCCCAAGGCTTGTGGCACAATCGCGCTTCCCTGCAATTAGTTGCTTGGCTAATTGCCAGCGTCGGTGGGTGCTGGTGTTGGTTACAGGGATAGGAATGCCATTGCTCTGGATTAGGTATTGTATAAAGAAGAGAAGTTAATGGGTATGTTTTGCTAAGGAAAACATGGTTTTTCTTGGGGTTGTTTTTCCTACTGGGAGGGAAAGCACAAACACTGAATTTCTGTTTCTCAGCAGACTGCTACTCCTTGGAGCAAGTGAACAAGAAGCTGTAGAAAAAGCTTTTATTTTCTTGGGTGACTAAACATATTGTTTATTCTCCACATACAGATCAACCCTGTTTGTAGCGAAAGAGAACTTCATAGGGTTTAGGGTGGTTGGGTGGGGGTTTTTTTTGGGTGGGGTGTTTTTTGTTGGTTTTTTTTTTTTTTTTGTTAAAAAGGATTTTAAACGTCTACCCTGAGCACTGAAGTACTGTGTTTTCATTCTTTGCGTATTTCTTGGGTTTGGTTCTAATAGAGTATGAACATGTGCAAAAGTTATGTATTTTCCTAAATGGTAACAGCCCTGGTGCATTTGAAGCACAGCGTTGTGTGTTTACAGAAGAAACAGTCAGTCTTTTGATATGTGAAGTTTTAAAACAAATATTAAAGGAAGGAGTAATTAAAACCATGAATGGAAAATGGGACAAAATGCAGCACAAGTTTATCCATACATAGGCTCTGCCAGAGTAAATGACCTCCCCCCCCCCCCCCCCCCTTAAAATGGGGGTTAGGCTAAATATATTGATTTTTTTTTTTCTGGTTTTTAATAAAACATTTATTATGGCATGAAGTGGGGAAACTTTAAACTGGAGGAGCAGGCCATTAAAATTACAAAGCAGTTAAGGGTCTGGCTAAAGGGGAAATAATAGAAGAGCAAAGGAGACCCCAAGGCTGGGGAAGGCTGGTGATGTGGTGTTGCCACAAAAGCTTTGGCAACCAGAAATTAGGAGTGCACAAAAGAGGCGGTAATCTTGCTGGTATTAAATGGGATGTTGTAGATGTGTAGATATAGCAAGCCATTATACAGTGTACTGTAGAAGCCTTGTCTAGGAAGAAATTAATCATTTTGATAATGAGAAGTGAGATAATTTTAAACCCAACTCGGTATAAGAAGGCTCCTCATTCTGAACACGTACATTGGCTTTGCCCCAAGTAATACCCAGCATTTTGTGGGGGGATGCTCTGGGATTTCTTGTCTCTCGTTTTCTCTGGTCTTTCCCAGTTGCTTTCCAGTTCCGCCTCAGTTTGCCTTTTTTTATCACACTTTTTCTTTCTGATGTCGTACGGTACTCTTCTGTGTGCTCATGGCTCTGGAAAAGCTAATTGAAACCAGATGTTGCTAATTGTCTTTGGAAGTGGCACTAAGGGTGACTGGACTGGCTTACTCGGCCTGGGAAAGGGGAAAAGTGCTCTATAGCTCCTGGGCTTTGGACCACTTGCAGCTGTGCGGTTTCCCAGGCTGTGGGTGCAGCTTCTCATTTGGTCTCTTGGATCTCACCAGGAGGTGGATTCAAAAAGCATCAGTAGAGTTTTGATTTTTCTCTGCTTGCTGCAAAGGCTTTGGCAAGGACATCACTGCATACATAATTATAAAAACAGTACATTAAATACAGAAGTTTGTGTAATATGTTACTATTAGTTAAATGCTATCATTATCTGAATTTAGTTCATAGTCAAGTTGTGTGTAACCTGAAGCCCCACAGGTTTGGGGCTCAGTTTGTGTTTTATATTTGTCTGACTTAAAAATACCAAACACCATCTCCCCTCCCTGATTTTTTTTTTTTTTTAAATGTCAGTGTAGCCCTGCTGTGGGTGAGTGATCGTATTTTTGAATGTAGTGTCGGGGAAGGGTGAACAGCCCTAGGAGCAGCGTTAGGAGTTTCCTGCTACCTGCCTTCCCCAGTTTGTGGTTGGTGGGCTAGGAACTGCCTATTCCATCGCTATCCCATAAAGACAGGGAGCGATGATCCCAGCAGTGTCTGTTCTTGTTCCTTGCAGACCTGCGCAGCAAATGAGGGCAGCTCTGTAGGGTAGACAGCAAGGACGTCAGAGCAGGGATGAGGGATGACCTCCCTAAATACACTACTGCACTGAAAATCTTCAAATTGAGATTTTTATATAGAGAGTCATTGGTGAACCTTTTATTCAGGCGGTAAGCTCTGTCCTGTGTTAGACTCAAAGAGCAGTGGAGGAAATAGGCTCTTCTTCTCTTAAGGAAGGCATTTGCCACCCTTGTTAATGATGCATGGTATGCTACTTCTAAGTAACCCGTTGGAATTGGGGTGAGTAAGGTAGGACTGACTGTGAGGAGGAGTGGTGACTTGGCGTCGCTTGTGGTTGGGACTTAAACATGGCATTGTGCATGCTTAATTCCATAAAAGATCTTGTTTCCAACTTCCTCAAAGACGTTTGGATCTGAATGGCTTGGGATGCTGCTATTAAGTTGTGACAGGGATTTTGATGTTCTGGGAAAACTTTTTTACCTGCCAGAAAAATATTTTGTCCTTTTTGCTTAGCGATGTCTGATTCTTCAGCTTTGCTTTTGTATTTTAAGCAGTATTTTAATGCCTGCAGAACTTAGATTTTTGGCCTGCTGGTGCTAACGGGATAAATGGGCTGAAGTACTTCCCTCTGATATAAGTGGGGCCTGAATCATGTTTGAAAGGCATGTCACTTTGTTCATATGAATTTATGAATTCATATGAATTTATTTCTCCCTCCCCAAATACTACAACGTCTTGACATCGGATCATTTGCATTCCGAAGAGCGCAAGCCAGAGACAGCTTCGCTTTTGCTTGAAGTCTCTGGCTCTCAGCTGGGTCTGGCTTTAGGCTGACAGTGTCTCAGGACCAGCCAAGTTGGAGCCCGTTTCCGATGCTCTTTCCTGGCAGACGATGTGACCTTTGTAGTTTCAGGATATTGTTTTTCAGATGAGCGCTTTTAGTCCTAATAGTTCAGCTGGTACTTCTTTAAAATTGATATATATCCAAGAACCAAGAGAAACTAACTACTTGTCTGACGAGGGGAAACTGGAGACTGAATTAGACTGGTGAAATACTGAGGTCAAGATATTCTGTAGTTGAAAACATGTGCTCTTGACAAGTAGCACGTCTTTATATATATATATATATATATATATATATATATATATATATATATATATATATATATATATATATATATATATATAATCATAGAATCATCCAGGTTGGAAGAGACCCTTGGGATCATCGAGTCCAACTATCTACCCTACACTACAAAGTTCTCCCCTATATCATATCCCCCAACACCACATCTAAATGTCTCTTAAACACATCCAGGGATGGTGACTCAGCCACCTCCCTGGGCAGCCTATTCCAATGCCCGACCACTCTTTCTGTGAAAAATTCTTTCCTAATGTTCAGTCTAAACCTACCCTGCTGGAGCTTGAAGCCATTCCCTCTTGTTCTGTCATTAATTACCTGTGCGAAGAGACCAGCACCAACCTCTCTACAGTGTCCTTTCAAGTAGTTGTGGAGAGTGATGAGGTCTCCCCTCAGCCTCCTCTTCCTCATACTAAACAGTCCCAGCTCCTTCAACCGCTCTTCATATGATTTGTTTTCCAGGCCCTTCACCAGCTTCGTTGCCCTCCTCTGCACTCGCTCCAGCACCTCGATATCCCTCTTGTATTGAGGTGCCCAAAACTGGACACAACACTCAAGGTGTGGCCTCACCAGTGCTGAGTACAGGGGCACAATCACCTCCCTACTTCTGCTGGAGTAGAATAGATACTATATATACTAGAATATATACTGGAGTATGTGTGTGTGTGTGTGTGTATATATATATATATACACACATATATATATATAATGTAAAGAAGCTGCAAATCATGAAGCAAAACTACCCAAAGCTAAAGATTTATTGACTTTGCTGCTATTTTTTTTTTTTCTTCCCAAACCAGGCTGCAGTATGTTGTGAAGGAGGGTAGCTGCGTTTGGACGCAGAAGTGTTCAGCAATCGCTTACTGACTGCAGTGGGTTTGATACAGGGCTGTCTTGGGAAAATGCATGGCTTTGTGTTGAAGGCAGGAGTACAGCAGTGGAAGATTCCTCATGGGTTTTGTACGTAATTAAGGGGGGGGGGGGGGGCAGAGGCAGGGAAACTGTGGCACAGGGCAGAGGAGGCACATGTGCCGTTTGGCCCCATTTCAGTCTGCCTTGGCAGGTTGGGCCATAAACATCTCTCTTCCATCTCCCTTCTTGTGTTTTGCTCCCTGCCAAGGAAAACGTGAGCTTGCAGTGTTGTTTGAGGTTTTTCTGTACAGACTTAGCTTTTAACTGCAACCAGTTTGTAATCAGAACACTTCCCTCCCCCATGGGTAACCTGCAGTAGCATTGCTTGTGTCCCCGTGTGACCACAAATATAGAGAAAGATTAATAAAACCTTTCCTGCTGTACAACTGCTTCCTCTAAGTTCAGATGGATGGGAAAGGTCAATGTGGCTGATGAGTTCTGGTTGGGGTTTTTTTGGTTGTTGTTTTTCTTTTTTTTTTTCCTGTTTTTTCCTTTTTACCCCCCCCCCCCCCCTCCCCCCCCAACCTAAGTAATTAAAGGCTGCTGCTAAATTCTCTTGATTTTCTTTTTAAACCCCCGGTCATATCAAACTGCTTAACTTAAGCAGTGTTTTTCACATTGTTTGGGGAAAGCATTATATTTAGAAAAACACTTTACTGTGGAACAGTTTTAACATTATATGGAAAAATAGTATTTAATGACCAATAAAATGATTTATGTTGCTAAGGCAACCGTGTTGCAGGACACCAGAACAGGGGAGTATGGGGGCTGTGGATTTGTGCCACGAAGGTGCCTGCCTTCAGTTCCCTGCAGAACCTCATCGTGCTTCATCACGAAGGGATCTGTCTACATTGGCAGTGCTGGGGAACTTAAGATGTGCTTTAATGTCTAGTTTATGTAAGGATTCCTGCATATATTAAATATTTGATAACTGTGATAATGGATTTTGGGGGAAAAAGTGGAGGGAGGTGGCTTGAGTAATGTGCTGTTGACAGTAAAATAGATACGCATCTGTCTTTTCTTACTGAGTCATAGATTTGGGACATAGGTGTCCCTAAGGCATCACTTTCCATAGCCCTGGGGGAGACTTCTCCACCTCAGCTGTTAGCTCTGGTGTTCTGAGTGCCAGCTGCAAGCTGGCATTTGGTCATGGAGATGACAACTAGTGTGGTAGGTACAGCCTCAGGGATCGTGTGACATCCAGGAACTGGCACGAGGGAAATTCTTCTGGCCAGTCCTTCGTTTACTTGCGGCTCAGCTCTTCTTTTATTATAAATGGTTAAGACAAGAAAAGACTTCATAAATGACCTCGAGTCAGTGCCAGGCTGTTTCTCCTTGAAAGGCTAGCCAACAGATTGTTTAAAAAACTTAGAAAAACAAGAATTAGCAGCCTGGCAGCCTAAGCTGACACGGTCTTTGAATAGCATGTGTTCAGGAGTATTTCTGCTTTTCCTCATCGGGGCAGCCATGTTTTACAGCAGGCATTAAGCTCCTGGCAGGACTTGCAAACACATCCAGTTGCGTTGAGCTCACGACTCCCGTTGCTGGGGTGTTTTGTTTTTCCAGAGTGCCTTTAGCTGCCTCACCGTGGGGAGAAAACCAGAAAGAGCTGCCTAGAAAGTAGCTGCCTAGACCCTGCTTGAAGTTACTTACGTGTTTCATCATCCTCTTCTCCCAGCAGGGATTGCTTCAGCCAGTGAGGAGGGGAAAGCCCAACCAACTCGTTGTCAACACGAGAAGCTGTGTTGTGCTGGAGAAGTGTTCCCTGGCACTGAGTGGTGGCGCTCTCAGTTGAAATGAGGAGACTTTCTTGAGAAATGTAAGTTTCTGGGTGTTCTTGAATAAAAAGAAGCTTTTTCTCTGAATTTACCTGATGCCCTAAATATGTGCAGTTAGAAGTTTGGTCAAAGTTGTGATACATCAGTACATTTAAATGAAAACCACCAAATGTTTGTGGCTAAGGAAGGCTTTTTGTGAATTTCCTGTTCAGTTCTTTAAAAGCATTAATACTGAGATATTCTGTTCCAACTGCATTCCTTTCCTTCATGTAAAAGTTCTTTTTGTTTATCCTGTGGGGTTTTTTGTGCCTTCAAAATTGCAGTCTTAGTTTTAAATTAACTTACAGTAAGACAGGTCAAAACAAAAGGAAAAATTTTGAAAGGAATTTTTTAGCTCTTTTTCTGTTCCATTTTTTTTCTAGACCCTTTTTTAAATTCCTCTGCTGAAGATTTAAGGCAGAGAAGCTTGGGGAGATTATAAAGTGATGGTTTGGGGATTAGCTGTAGGTATGGCCATCCCATCTGCAAGGATACAAGAAAGGTGCTGCTGTTAGCTCTTCCAAGAGCTAGCTGTTGAATCCAAAGGAAGTTTGACTTGGAAACCTTCAAAGACCCCATTCAGGCTAAATATATGTAGTTTTGGATTTCTGTTCTCTTTCAAGACTTGAGGCCCACGTAGCTGAGAGCAAGTGGTAAGAATACGTGAAGTCAAATGAAGGATACCATGCACCTCGCTGGAGCCAGTCGCCCTGTCACTTGGTGCTGTCACTTACCATTACAACAGCCGTGTGTGGCATCCTTGGTTGTTAAAGCTGGTTGTGGAGGGGGACTGCGTTCTGCTTGGTGGTTTCTAACTGAGGACACACATATTTAATGGTTAAAAGAATAATTTGGGAAAGATGTTGCTCATGTGACTTCAGTAGTGTGCAGTGCTAGGGCAGCTGTAGTTTATCTGTCTCTGACATGAAGATGGTAATAGCCTTCTTAGCTCAAGTAGAACTTGTATAAAGTAGTGCTTCAGAAAATCTTATCAACTGTTAAGATAAAAGATGCACTTTGGTTAGTGTGAATTACTGTTGAAGGAATAACGATGAGATGAAAAATGGAAAATCAGACACTGTTTTAACTACACAGCTGTGGTTTCAATGATAAAGGCACAAAAATTCCTTCACATGAAACGAACCGCAGTTTAGGAATTCTTCTAAATATTTTAGCCTGTTTTGAATATGTATTTATATTTAAAAATACTTTTAATTCTGAGAGGAAGTTTTCTTCTGTCTCCCTGATGCTCTGTGAAATCCTTTGAGGGAGAAAGGAGGGAGTGCTTAGAAAGCTATTTCTGACATTAAACAGCTTCTGAAAAGCTTAACTGATAAAACTCTGAATTTGGGGTTTGGGAGTTAGTGTTCACAGGGTGGGAAGAGTTTTATTGAAAAGCAGCTGATTGCGCAGGGGTGGAGGTTGGGTGGCCTTGGGGCTCTGGCATGTGTCCCTGGGTGTGCTCTGCTGCTGGAGATGGGGCTGGTGGGGTGCTGCCACCCCAGCTGGGGACCCAGGGCTTGGCACAGCCACTGACACTGCCAGAGACGCTTCTCAGGGCTCCCTTCCTCACCGGTGTACCATGAAGTTGAACAAATTCCAGTGCCAGCCAAGCTTGTAATCAATTAGGCACAAGGTGAAAAGGATAAGGAAGAGAAACAAAAAGTGATAGCTGGGTGTGAAACATCAGCAGGGCTTCATTAAGGGCCATGTGTGATTGACAGTTACTCAGCATCTTCGTCTGCGCAGGCTGGGCCAAAGCTTCCATTGCATCTGCTGCAAAGGCTAAGTCGATTGTATCCCCATGTCTAACCATTTTTTGCACATCTGAGGATGTCTTCTGCTTCCAAAATAACCAGTCCTATAGCGCTGCTCCATCCAATGTAGATGTTTACCTCCCTCTCGCCCCCCGCCAAGACCTTCTGGTCTAAACATTCAGGCTAAACCTGATTTATTCACGTCCTTTAACTTTGTTCTTATTTGGTTTCTATCAGCAATTTTATACAGCTTTCTGAGGAGTTGTGAACACTTCCCACAGTTTGTAGTCAGCACGCCTTTTTTTGTGTGTTGTTGTTTAAAGAAGGTAAGTACGAATAGCATGAATCAGACTTCAGGAACTCTCCTCCAGCCCCTGCTGCTGCTCAGTGTGAGATGGGAAACCAAAATCTGGAGGGAAAAACTGTTGTTATGGCAGCAGAAATAATTTTTGATTGAGACTTGCTATTCAGATGCTGCTTTCATGTTTCCTATTTCAATCTTGAAAGAAGTCTGTGTATTATATGATGAATTAAATGGCTTTTTAATAAGCACATAACTAGTATCTCCCAAACTGTAATTTAGGCACTTATGTGAATAATAGCACATGATGTATAATAGCATGTTGCCTTCAATTTTCCAAACTCTAATAGAGAGGGCAATGATGCACAAATGTATAACTTAATTAGGTCTTAATTTTTAGTGCTTTGCAGCCCACTCTATACTGATATCTTTATTTGTATTGTGGTGCAATCGAATCACCTTCTGAGCAGTTAGACTGCCCACTTAACGATTGCCGTGAGTCTGTAGAGGTTAATAAATACAACAACTCCTCTAGATTTTAGTTTTCTTTTCATTGAGCAAAGTGTGCTGGAAAGCACAGTTGAGAAAAATCATCTGTTTTTAACTTATTTGGTTAGTATACAAATGTATACTAACATGATTTTTGATAGGCAGAGATTGCGTATAGTATACACTTGTATACTAACACAATCTCTGCTTATTAACCTTCTCTGATGGAGCCCTACCTGCACAGCATGATTCGTGTCTGAAGGGGAGCATTGGCTCCCAGCTTCTGCAGCAGACAGCCGTCTCATGGCTGGGGCTTTCCTCTGAGAGGTTGGGCTCTCAGCATCTTCATGCAAGGAGGCAAGTGGTCGCAGTTCCCTCCACTTTCTGTGCAAGTGCTGCTGCTGCAGAGTTGCTGCATAAAGGGGACTTTCACCCCGTCGTAATGGAGAGTGCAAACTTGCACACTGTTTCTGGAAAGGACTAACCAGACACCTCCATGGAGTGCATTTGACCTGGGGCCTGTGGGCATCTTGGGTCCTTGCAGTGAGTTGAATTTCAGGCAAGTCCAAATGTTCTCATTTTCAGTGCTTTTTCCCCCACTTTTCCTTTTTTTCCCCCCTCTTTCCTTCTAGGATGCTGTCCACTGTTGAATACAGTGATGTACAATTTGCCACAGAGGTTGGGTACCTGTTTTCCCATTGGTGTCCTGTTCGGTTTCACATCGCCCTGCTTCTTGCAGGAACATCCTTTCATTACAGCTGAAGCATAGGTTTTGTGCTCAGACTGTACATCACGCTTTCCTATCCTTCCTTTGCAAGTGTTTGTTCTTTATTTCAAGCTGTGTAAAAGTCCACAGACAGCTGGATGACATCTTGAAAATATAGATGGGCCTTTGGCTGTTCTGGAAGAATTGAAATTGAATTGAGAGGGTTACTATTTTCGTCAAGGGAACAGTAATCTTAGGCTTGCATGACAAGCAACTCCATTGTATGTTTGAGTGCAGATAGTTGTTGTTGGGGAACCGGTCTCTTTACACGCTCACTGCTCCCCTCAAGTCTTTATTTTGCTTTCATCTTTGTAAGTCTTAAGTGGTGACTTTTGATATACCTGTGAAGCTCTTAGATCTGGACAAGCCATATTTTCTGCAAGCTGTTAACTGAAGTGAGGTGCTCTACTAGAGAGTAAACTCTAATACAGCCCAGAGGTGAATGTAGAGGGGAGCAGCAACCAGCAAAATGTGCTTCCTATGGCTGGAGTTGACAAGTTTCGTGGGGAAACAGTGGAGGACTTTCAGTTGCATCTCCTTCATTGAGGACAGTCACATCTTCCAACTAGGCAGATTTGTTAAGTGTTGGTAATCCACTGTTCTGTGGGAATAGGTAGGAAAGAAGGAAGGAAATTACAAGATAGATCTCTGTAAGTATTTTACAATTATTACATCTGTACACAGCTCTGTCATTGGTGTGGCACTCCAGTAGCACCTCTACTGAAATAATTATTGATGAGTTGTTGTAATTACTCATATTCCACCCCTCATTGAGGATTATCTGAACAGTTTGGTGGATAATTGGAAGGTAACCATTGAGCTTTTCCCGAAGCATTAAGTGGCTTTCATCACGTTTAAGGACTTAATTTCAATTATACTGGTATCAGGAGAGTGAGAGAACCTGGAACTCGTCTTCCTTTTGGAATGATGACTGGGCCTTCTGTAGGGAGAGAAAGGGAATGGGCACGCTCAGACTAGAAGGGGTTACTTTCCCTGGGCCTGTATCTTGGGCCAAAGGGGCTTTTAAAAGGAGACCCTGTAGAGAAGGTAGGATTTGGATGAGCTGGAAGACGTTATCCACTGGAGGATCTAATGTTCTGGAAAACCGGTAAATTGGACAACAATACTGGTTACTCTCCTAGCACAGAAAGGCAGATGACATGAAAAATCTTTATGGTCTCCAAAGACCACTTAATTAACTCTGAAAACAAAAAAATTAATCAAATTTGCCTGGCTTACGAAATGGCAGAAAAAGGCATAAAAACGTTATTTCTCTTCAGTTGGAAAGAAATTCTTCTGGACTTGTCTTGAGGGCAGCAAGATGCTTTAATCTAAGGGCTATTGATTTATCTGAGCTTCAAGCTAGGACATTAGTTCTCTGAGAAAATAGATCCTTGCCTACACATGACTAAATATATGCTTCCTGAGGTGAAAGGGTTGAAAAGTCTTTAGCAGCACATGCAGTACTGAGAAAATCGTTAAGCAATATGTACATTCCCAGATGCTGAGTATGCAGTTTCTGAAACAATTTAAACTTTGCACAATTTGTGTAGAGGGTCCTGTTGTGTCTATTTTTGTGTGGAGCGACGAGAGGCGGAGAGCTCTGTGGCTGGGGTAGATGGCTTCCAAAAAGGTCTGACAAACCTCCAGATGGAAAACGCACCAGCGTCATCAAAGGCAATATTCTAGAGCTATGTAAGAGGTGAGTCTGAGATCAGAGGGCATTTGGAGGAGGAGAGCTGCTCTCCCTTCCTGAGTTAAGCCTTTCTCTGAGCGGCCCCTGTGTACTGTTCATGTGGGGCTGTCATTCCCACTTGCAGGAGGATCAGAGGCTCCGCTGTTCTGGGCCTTCTGGTTGCCTGTACGGTCATCTTTCTGTATCCTGTATCTTTTTGGCTCTTGGCACTACGTGGTTGGTGCTTCCTTGTTTTCCCAACTAGGCTGGCTTTATGTGGCTGATAGTCAGGAAGGGCAGAGATGAGATTACAGGGCAGGCAGAATCATGGAATCATAGGATGGTTTGGATTGGATTGGAAGGGACATTTAAAGATGATCTAGTCCAACAACTCCCCCTGCCAGGGGGGACATCTGGCAGGGACATCTTTCACTCGATTGGGTTGCTCAAAGCTCCATCCAACCAGACCTTGAACACTTCCAAGATGGGGCACCCACAACTTCTCTGGGCAACCTCTTCCAATGTCTCACCACACTCATCATAAAAATTTCTTCCTTTTGTCCACTCTGAATCTACTCTCTTTCAGTTTAAAGCCTGGTCCAGCTTCAGCAGGCACTGCTGCTCCTCCGCAGGGCTCCTTTTGGCTGGTAGCAGAGCCAGACCCACTGTGGAGTGAGCGTCATCTGTGCCAGATAGATGGTGTGCTGCGTGCTGTGCAGATGATCAGGGTGGATCAGACCCTGTGTCCCTCTCTCTCCAATGTCTTATCTACAACGTGTCAGTGCTGTATGTTTCCAGAGGAAAAAGTAGGAGCATCTCTGTTTTTTATGGCGTAATCTCTCCCACTGTTGTTTTATCATGGTCTGTAATAGAGGTAGAGCCATGCCTTCGAGGTTGTTGGTAAATGAGTCTCGGTAATAAACCTTGTGTAAATGGAACCACTGTGCCTTGTCACGGTCCTCACATAAAACATGCCATACTTGACTTTTGTGACTTCCTGCTGGAATTAATTTTAGTTTGTATTTATATACACACACACAATCTTGTATATGCAGACAGAAACTGCCAAACTTCCTTTTCCAAATCATTTTCTGTCTTATTGTACTACAGATTAGGACTGTGCAGGAAGACGACCTGTTTGGAGGGTTTTTCCGTTCCCAGAGTCAGACATGTTACCTCCTTCTGAAAGAGGTAGCCCTGGCCGGTTTAGCAGCATTTTTGGGGGTGATTTAGCACAGCTTGTTATTCTAGAGGAGTCTGCACTATTGTATTCTAGAAGACTTTTATTAGACTAATGTTATTCATCATGTCAGTTCTGTTCATGCAAGGCTATGGAATTTGTGGTTCTGTATTTTTTTTAATTTTTTTAAACCACAGTTGTATGTTGAGCAGAGATTTTTGCTGAGCTGTTCTAACTCCCTTTCTGGAGCCATTAATTAATGGCTTAGTTAAAAATCCTTGAGAAGTTGGCATTCAGTGTGCATTTGTTAATACTGAATTCCATTGTTAAGTTCCATGTCCATCTGTGTCACTTAATTTACTCTTCAAACTCCTCGCAGTCCTGTCAGATGCTGCTTTACATCAGAAATTGTCATCTGCTTTCATCTCTCCTTACTGCAGCCTTCCTTTCAATTAGCTGGACTATGAAATACTTTAAAACACAAGGACGTGGGAGGCAGCCTGCAGCTTGCCTTTGCGGTTGTGCACATTGAGCCCTTGTCCTCACCGCTGCTGTTGGTCTCCTAACCAGGGTTTGGTACGTGTGCATCCCACCTCCTGTCCATCGCCTGCTCATCTCAGCAAGCCCGTGCTGCCTGGGGAGGTGTGCCTGGCAGTCCTTGTTTCCCTCCTCCAGGCTTGGGTAGGCAACGCAAAGCACTTCAGGAACTCCTGAATGTCAGACTGCTGTCTCGGCCACCGGTGTGCATGTCACGGTTGGCCAGGGTTACTTGGCACAGTGATGAGAAGTTCAGGCTTGCATAGTGGTTACTGGTGGCCTTCACAGAACAGTCTGCTACGGGTTCCTTTTTGCATTGAATTTGTTTTGTAGAATACATGCACATTGATAGTCTAACGCATGGTGCGCTAGTTCAAAGAATGGAGGGTAGTTCAGGTGAATTAAGACAGAGCCTTGTAACTACAGCTATTTAAGAATTAGGGGAAAGAAAAAAATTGTTTTGGCTGAAATAATATGAAGTGTTTTCTTCTTTGGCCAGTAAATGTCAGTTGCTTTAGAAGCATTAAAAACTTGCATGTGTTCCAGCCTCCTCTCCCAGCCTTTCTTGTTGCTTTCCCCTCCTTATTCAGCTTTATGCCAAGAAACACACCAACTCTAATGACTCAAACATGAGAACTCTATTTCCTTTCATTTTTTTTAGTCCACCTTTTATATACACGTGCATATCCTATTAACTTTTAAAAAGCCACTGTTTGGCATTAACGCTAAGCAGTAACGATGAAAGTGTGTGTTTGATTCCACTACAGTAGTTAAAACTTCTGGAGTTAAAACCCATGTGCAGTGAGATGCTGGTGGGTGCCCAGTGCTGCACACACACGCAAACCCCCCTCCCACCACCCCCATCCAAAACGGATTGTGATGATTTCCATATCTCTAGGTACATAATTGAAAAGCATCTGCTTTGAAATACGGCTTTCCAAGGATTTCTGTGTAGCGGTCAAACTTTTCATGAGCGCTGAGGGGTAGTTCTTTATTAATTTTTAATGACTTACAATGGCTTTTTAAACTCAAAATGAGTAGTCCTGATCCTGAGTAACCAAGGCGTTATTGTTTTATTAAAACATGACACCAGAACACATAGATGTGGTGAACTTGGTGTAATGGTAGTTAAAGTTCAGTTTGATAATAGCACCCATTCACGTATTGCTCTGGTTTTGCTGCACATGAACCTTAATTTTTAGAGATTCGTATCTGTTCTGTATTCAAATGTTAAAAGAAATGGTGTAGCTTCCGGCCATAAAACTAAACTGACCAGCTTTCCTGTGAAACTTCCAGTACTTCCTGCTTCTTTTCTGGCTTAAAATTAATGGTGTTAAAAAAAAAACCAAAACAAACAAAAAACCCACCCTTTCTTCTGTCATTTCCACTTCTGATTTTAGCCAGAATGTGAAAGCAAAGAAGCATTGTAGCAGTAATAAATAAAATTTTAAAAATTCATCATGATCACTTCGTATCATGACAATGGTCAGAGCTTCAGATTTCTGTCATTGTTTTTATATAAAAGGTTCTCTGTGCCTGCCTGTACTTCCACAGGCCGAGATCTCAGCGCATACATCCAGAGAGAGAGGGGGAGAAAAAAATGAGTTTATAGGAAAAAACAAGCAGCTGAATAAAGGCAAATCCTCTTGACTTGAGGAACAACTGGAAGATTAGACCAGATAATGGTGTGTGTGTTACTTTAGGGAAATTTATTGAGCAGCACGTGAATGCTGCCTTGCTGTTCCTAACGCAAGCCCAGCTGCTGAGATCAAGTGGGGATCGAGCGTTAGTCAATAGTTCTATACATGTGGGTCAAATATTTTCCAGCTCCTAATTGCCTTCTGTATATAGTGTGCTGATGGTACCCATTATTTTTCTTGTCCAAGATTCTAGCTGCTGTCTTCTTAAATTAAGTAGTGGGGTTTTTTCTCTTTTTTTTTTTTTTCTCCCCCCCCCCCGAGATCTCAGTTATTTTAGAAGCATTGAAAACCTGATGTGTTGCATCAAATTCATTCTGGACTATAGTTGTGATCCTCCCAATACGTCTTAGGTTCAGAGATGCCCAAGTGGTGTTCATTTAGGATAGCGTAATTATTTCTTGTCTTTGTAGTGCTTCAAAAACTTGCTGCATTATGTTTGGCATTCAGTGCCAGGTTGTAGTGAAGATGAAAGTGTCTGGAAAAAGAGGATCACTTCAATTTTCCGTTGCAACAGTATAGGCTAAATGAGAAAAAGTGGAGTCCTGCAAGCGAACCCGTGCTCTGCAGTATCTTAGTCTGACTCTTCAAACCTGAAGTCCAGACTGTGCTGTACTCCTGAAAAGAAGTAGCTCAACACACTGCTACAGTTTTGTGGTAGGATATGTTTCTGCAAAATTGTAGCCAATGTGCAGCAAAAGCATGGGCAGGAAGAAATTAAACCCAAGTTTTAGCAGCAGTGAAGGAATAAGGAAAAGGTTTTTTTTTTTTTTAGAAAAAAAAAGTGGTCATTGGGGTTGGATATGTAAATGAGTGTAATTTCTCAAGTAGGTTTTATTTGTGGAGTTTATAACTTGGAAGCAAGCTGGCTTTAGACGGTGGTGTTTATGGCAAAATAAAAATGTAATAATGCAAGCAAATGGTTTTCCTGACTTTTTTTTTTTTTTAAAAATCTAGATACAAGGCAAGCATAGCAGTAGCCCCCTGGGTGAGATTATTACAGAGTTTTATAACATTTCAAAACAGCATTTGGAATTTGGCCCTGTCGGAAGCAAGAACAGTTACTCTTGTCCTGCATCTGTATAAGCCTGATCTGAATCTGACTCAGTATCTTCTCCTGAGATCAGGGTTTCAGAGCACAGTTCTTCTGTGTGTTTTTTTTTTTTTCTTTTTTCTTTAAGCTAGTGCTCTGGCAAGTATTGTTTTAAATTAAAAAAGGTTTTAAATAGAAGAATTGAAGAGCAGTGTAATGTAGTAAACAAAGAACAAGATTAGGACGCCTGAGCTGGTGAAACCCTGTCTGTGCTTTGCTGAATTCTGCCTGACTATGGTGGAGTCAGGCTCTCGCATGGAGTTTCCAGTGATGCTGGGCAGATGATGCTGCTTGTATGATCTTTCATCTTTTACCTTGCTAAAGGGTATGTTTTGTTTCATACAGCTGGTATACTGAAATAAGAATGAGGAATTTGCAGCTTTCTTTTGCTAAAGTGGTACCCAGTACCTACCCAGGCAGAATGTTTCAGGTCAGGATTGCACATGCTACTTGACTGCTCTGTCTTGTTCAGTCAAGCGCTGCTGGAATTTTTCTTGTCCTGAATAGTCCCCCTGCACTGGGTTATCGTAGGAGGATTATCTGCACTGCACATCAATGTGCTGTGTCGGCGGAGGAGATAGGAGCTGGTCTCGTGCGATCTAGCTCAGGGCCAGAAGCCCTCAACATGGTTGAGCTTTGGGCAACAATGTGCAGCCTTGGCAGTTTGGGCTGGTGCCGTCTCAGGGCTGGATCCCTCTGCTTTAGAATCGGCATTGCTGATCACAAAGTCACAAAATGATATGGGGTTGGAAGGGACCTCTGGAGATCATCTAGTCCAACCCCCAACCTGCCAGAGCAGGTTGCACAGGATGGTGTCCAGGTGGGTTTTGAATGTCTCCAGAGATGGAGACTCCTCCATCTTTCTGGGCAGCCTGTTCCAGCACTCTGTCACCCTCAAAGTAAAGAATTTCCTCCTCATGTTTAGATGGAACTTCCTATGTTCAAGTTTGTGCCCATTACCTCTTGTGCTGTCACTGGGCACCACTGAAAAAAGACTGGCCCCATCCTCTTGACACCCACCCTTTTTAAGTATTTATGAGCATTGATCAGATCCCCCCCCTCAGTCTTCTCTTCTCCAGACTAAAAAGACACAAGTCCCTCAGCCTTTCCTCATAACAGAGATGTTTCTAACGCACTCCTGTACCTTACTTGGTGTAACTTGTATTACTCTTGTTTTTACATTTGCAAGACTATATTTATAGGTTTAAACCCCCCAATTTATTACTTGTGACAACAGTAACCTGTTCAGGTGTTCTGTCCTTTGCATCTTTACTTTGTATTGTGAATAAAGTTGTGATATATATGTAAATAACAACACTTGGACTCTACTATAATGTTATTTTATGGCACTATAACAGAAGGTCTTTAAGCCGTACTGTTTTATAAATTGGTTTTGGGTTTCTGTGGGGAAAACAGTGCTGATATATTCATCAAATTATATACATTCATATATTCATCAAATTTAAGGGATTAGGATGAGGAAGTTAAATGTTGTGAAAAGTCTGTTTGAATTGCAGAAACACAGGCAGAGTTGTATGAAAGTTATTAGGAAACAGTCTGTTCTCTGTTACAGGTTTAGAGATCTTTGGTGAAATGGGGGATTTTTTTATTTTTTTTTTGCACACCCTGAGGAATGTGCTGTCTTGCAGGTGGGGTGCCTTTGAATGCTGTTAACAGCCTAATCAGCGCATAAACAAAACCACCCCAAAGGCTGCTTTCTTAGTGGAAAGACTGCGCTTGTGTGGTATGCATTTCTGGCTAGATCCAAGTCGGGGGTTTTTTTGGAGGCCTTTTGCAATTTTTGTGGTAACCCTATGAAAAAAATATTTGGAGAACACACCCCTGTGGTGTTCCTAGGTGCTCTCTTTTGTCAATGATCTGTTGTTGGAAAGCTGTGTCTAGAAGAAAGTACCCGGCTACCTATTCAAAGTGTATCTCTGACCTATTTCTATGCTCTGTAACTTTTAATATAAAGAAAAATACTACCGGAGTATGCTTGTACGCTACTGTTGTTCAACACCTTAAGCCAGCTGGTGGTTTTGGCGGTGGTGCCTTTGTAGGCAAGCTCCAGGCATAGACTGCAGTGTTAGCGGTACGGGTTGCTGCGTAATCAGACTTTTATATTAGAAGCAACTGGATGTGTTTCCTGATTTCTGGAGAACGTAAGCATTCAGTTCCCTGGGGTGAATTCCCTTGATTAGCTGTCAGACTCTTCACTTTCCAAAAGGCAGCTCTTATCTGATAATTGAAAGTAGCGCCTGGCTGCTCAGGTTGGTGCTGAGAAGCAAGCAGGGCTCCCTTTCCCCGCCTCAGGCCTTGAAGAGACGCCTTGGGCACCTCAGGTACGTGGCTTGTGGGGTGCTGCTGAGCATCTTCGCCTCAGCTCAGTTTGCTGCCCTGCAGAGAATCAGACCAAGCCACTGATCTTGGACTTGTTGCTGCATTTCCCAGCTGGCCCTTCCATAGCAATGGGTAGATATTTCTCTCTAGCTTTCGGTGCTGCGGGGACGCTGACAGAAATAGTTCACAAAAGTGGGATAGCAATACTTTAAAGATGCCTCAAACTGTAGAAGAATCTAAATTTCTGTAATGCTAATATGTAACCTTCTCGCTGCCTACAACTGGTTGGTGGTGTTTGTTTTTAAAGCTAGCCCAAGCACAGAGGGGCCATTGCTGGTGTTTGGTTCCACTCTCATCAGGGGACTTTGTGGATGGTTATGTACAACCTCAAAATGCAAACCTTTAGTGGAGAACAACATAGTAAAACATTCTTATGGTGAGTAGCTGTGTTCAAGTGGGATTTTGGGTTTTGTTTTGAGCTTTTTGTTTGTTTGTTTTGGGGTTTTTTGAGGTGTTTGGTTTTTTTTGGGGCGTTGGTCTTTTTTCAGTCCTAGCTTGTGTTTTCTGTGGTAATTAAATCTGGCTTTACTTTTTTTTCTGCTTAGAAAAGCCTGTTAGTTGGGTAGCTGAACTGTGTGCACATGTGCTCTCCTTTCATTGTACCTGGAAGGTAGAGGTATTTTCCCAGGGACTTTTGGGATACGCCTTCTGGGTGTGCGGAGCTATTGGAATTGCACAGGCGTCTTTGTTTCTGTGCACTCTAAGCAACTGATTATCATTGATGTATTAACTCCATAGTAGAAGGAGTACTGAGCAGTTCAGGTATCAAGTTGTTGGATTACTTGGATGGAACATCAGGAGGATGATCAAACATCATTTGATTGAGCAGGAACATCAGCTCAATCAAAACAAAAGAAAAAGCTTAGCTAAAATATGCTGCAAATGGAAGAAAAGGAAGTGAGTTATTTTGAAGGAGTCAGTCCTTTTAGAAACATTTAGAGCAAAAGCCGTCCAGAGTCCTGCCTCTTTGTTCCCTTGTTTGGTCTCTCTGTGCTGTGATTTGTGGAAAGGAAGTATCATAGATTTGTGGTTTGGATTTGGTGGGGTTTTTTTCTCCTCCATCACCTCTTGCATTCAAAAGCAAGTGCAGAGGAGTATCGCACTGCAGTGTTTTGTGCAGCAGAAGGTTGGCTTGTGAGCATATGAACAGAAAAGCAGTGGGTTTTTTTCTGCCCTGTGTACGTCTATGATTGTGAACTACTAAAGACTGACATGCATGTCTTCCAGCTAGCGAAGAAAACTGTGTTCCTGAAGACTGGAGCCAGGGCTGAAAGCAGGGAGATACCGTCCTGGCTGTTGTCTTGACTGATGGTGACCTTCATCCTGCTGTGGTTCTGGGAGACCCAGTGGCCATCTACTGCCGGGTTAGGGCTGCTCTACTTGATAGGAGCAAGGCAGTGTTAACTTCCTTGGACCTGGCCAGACAGTGTAGCATAGCTGACCAGTGTGCTATTTTGGGTAGGTGTAGCAGAGGGTGATTTGCTTTATCTGTTAATGGGAAGGGTGCTAATGCTCCAGAGGATTCCTGTCGTTCTTGTGATGGAAGCTGGTCTGGGCTTTAACAAAACAGAGCCTTGGTGTTTATAACAAAAAAACCAAAGGTGTGAGGCACTAGTATGGCCTCACATCCCACTGTGCAGTAGCTCTCCAAACTACTTCTCTTGGTTGTTGCCCTTGGGACTGTCGTTGCTGAAGTAGGATGAGTAGATTAGCTATCTAGAAGGATCTGCTTTCTTTACTGTGGGATGGCTGCTGGCTTCTGTGTTTTGGATCAAAATACAGTTAGGCATTTGGGTGTATCTCTTTCTTTTTTTAAAGCTTCGGGATGCCTCTTTGAGTTCCTCATGTCCCTGCTACTCCTGCCTTTTCTGAGCTCCAGCAGGGACAGTCAGGGATCAACTTGTCAAGTATGGGATGAACAGATGTTCCTATCGTGGCACATTTCTTGAGGATGCAGTAGCCAAGGTCGATGAGACAGGCTGGGAATTGCTCAGTAAGTGCAAAAAGGAGTTAGCCTCCCTCTGTACACATGCTTGCCTAAGATATATAGAATTGCTTGTGGACTGAATTTTGCTATTGCTTTGAATCCTTAGTCAGCACACAGCATGGCGTGTGCATGGGAGGTGCATTTTTAAGCCAGCACAGCCAAGCAGAGAAGTAGTTTGAGTGCAGAGGGATGCGTCAGAGTAACTTCTCTGGAGAGAATGCAATGAAGTGTTACCACCTCAATTATAGTGGGTTGTTGTGGTTCTTTCAGACGTGACTTAACACGTCCAAGGGCAGAGGGAGGGAATATTTGAGAGCTTTGCAGTGTGCTTTTCAGAAGATAGTGGAATTATTTCAGCAAAGCTCGTGCTAAGCAATGTCTAAGCAAGGATTTGCTGTGGAGAGCATTCCAGGAGGTTTGGTTTGGAGGCGCAGAGGTGGACGTGCTGCAGTTTTGTTTGCAAGGAGCATACCTCTGGCTGGCGTGTGTCTCATGGTGGGCATTGTGATCCCTGTTAAAATAGTTAGTTGCATTAGATTGGCGGGGAGGAAGATGAAGTACTCCATTTTCCTTCGGTGATGTTGAAATTAATTGGATTTATCACATCAAGGGAGGAATATCAGCCACAGGTAGAAAACGTATGCAGTTTTCCTGTACTAACAAGCTCTTATTTTTCAAATTTAGTACACTCTGTAATGTTATGCTTTGCTAGTCTGAAGTAAGCATTTTAGTGAAACTGAGTGCTCATTCACTGGCTTCCATGTCCCCCTGAAACTTGGTGCTTTGCAAGTGCTTTCTGTTCCACAGAACTTCTGTTTTCCTTATTTTATTTTTTTGGACTGTTGCCTAGCGTTGCCATTTCATGCTCTTGCCATAAAGTGGTGTGTTAAAACAGGATGGCTTTGTCTGTGCTGAGGCGCCGGTGGTTTGAGGGGGGGTGTTGGTGGGAAGGAGCAGGTGACTGGTGCTCGCAGACCCCTGGAGGAACCAGGCAAAACGGTGACCATTCATGGGGCCCTGGTAGTAAAATACACCTTCCCTGGTGTTTCCCCGCTGTTTTACTTGGCTCTGTGAGTTGCCCTTGCTGTGAGGAGCTCCTGGCTGTCAATGCTCAAGGATATTTTGGGTAGCTGAAGGTGGAGTTGCCTCCGCCATTCTTCCCTGCGGTCTCTGGGCAGCGGTGGGCATGGCTGTCCTGTGCTGTGGGGCTGCTGCTGACAGCGTCCTGTTTGTCCCATCGGAAGCGCTGCTGAATCCGAGCTGACCCTGTGCCCATGGAGCTGTTGTGGTAGGAGCCTTGTGTCCCGTGGTAAATAGGTTCAGCAAAGGATGACTTCTGAGACCGAGCAGTCCTCTGCCGTGGCTCTAGGCAGGCACAGCTTGGCCTTGGCTGTCTTCTGCTGTACCTGGGCAATGGGAAGGGGAAGGTGGCAACAGAGGGCTTTCGCCATACTGCATTCGGTGTTTCCTTTCCTCTTGGTATTTTTGGGCTGTCTCGTTCCTAAACCCCCAGCAGCCTTGCTGGAACGTGGTAGTTCTCAATAGCCCTGAGCAGTTTCCCTTGGGAATTGTGGATGTATGATAAAAGTCACAGCAGGCAGGGGGAGGACTTCCTCTCTCCTTGATAAAAATATCCTTCAGCTAAGGAGGAATCATGATTCCCAGCTTAACCCAATGCACTGGGGAAAACTGGCCTGCTGGGAAGCACTTGCTGCAGACTTGCTCGTGGGCTCGTGGAGGGCAGATGTGTGGTACCACCTATGGCAGCCGAAATGCTGGGAGGAGGGCAGCCGAAATGCTGGGAGGAGAGCAGCCTGACCTGGGAGAGGAGTGTTCCACAGAAATCGGTTGTCATTGGCTGTGGATTAATTTCTCTGAGAGTTTGGGAAATTAGTCTTGGATATTTGGGGCTAAAGACTAACAAACTGGTGTCTGGGCTGGTTGTCCGCTTTAGAAAGGAAAACTAGTAAAAGAAAGGAAGTGAGATTACCTGCGTTTCTGACGTTAAATGGACATACTTTGTACATCATGAGAGAGGTAGGTATTTTTTGTTCTGTTTTGCAGTTCTCCCTTAAAAAAATTACTTTCTTTAGCTCTAATTATATATTTGCAAAACAGAACAATTATGTTGTCCTCCCTGATGTTTATTATCCCAAATTAGTCCAGAGGCACGTACGTAGGAGGACTTGGTGGGGAACTCCATAAACAGGCAGCATGGATGGGGGAGACGGCATTGCTCACCCGGGCCTTGTGGCACTTACAGGGAGCAGAAGTTGTGGTGGGACCAGCCCGGCTCTAGGCTCTTGTGGAGGTGTAGGGTGACTGTATACGCTGCCTGACATTCTTTTCCAATTAATTGCTGGGGTTTAATAATGAACCGCACTACATGCTGTGGCAACAGTACCGTACTCCTGTAGCAAGTACTGACTCCCACAAGGTATCCAGTCCCTGATTCCTCACAGGTCACTAAGTCACATTGAACAGGGTAACTTTAAATGGATGTGTTGTTGCTGTGTTGGAGAAGAACTCCATCTCAAATTAATCAGTAAAGGCTCGGCTCTATTTAAGTCAATAGCGTGCTTGCTTATCGTTTCTTCCCACTTAAAAGTTGTAGCGATCCTGCTGTCTTGGACCATGGGGAATAAAAACATTCAAAATATGAACTGTGGTCCTTTTACTTACCAGTTACCATAGAAATCTAAATAAAGAATGCTCTGCAAATAGTGTAAATATAGCACTTCACTTTCACAGCTCTCGCTTTCTTAAAAAGACATGCCATTGTTCAGATTCTGTGGTAACTGATCGGTTAAGGGCTGCTGCACGTATTCTGAATAAAAGTGCTGTATTTACACTATTTACAAAGTATTCTCAGAACTTTCCCATTACTGATTTTTAACATCAATTTGTTGTTGAGACTGGCTGTGGTAAATGAGTCCAGGAAAAGCTGGTTTGGACTCTTAAGAACTGCAAAACACTCCAGGTTTTATGGATTATTCATGAGTCACCTACTGAACTGTTCCTGTAATTCCAGTGGGAAACGCGAGCTACTGACATTCAGAGCAGCCAGCTTAAAACTGCAGCTAGAAACTCAGGAAGCTACAAGTAGTCTCCTCTGGAAATGTGCTGCTCTTCTGGGGACTGCTCGGACCCTCCCCTGGTCTGGTTTTCTCACCCAACTCATTGCGTAGCCCCGGAAGGGGAAATGGAGGTGAGCTGGATTTTGGGTGGCTTTGGCCTCTGCAAGTGGCGTGGTCAGACTCAAGGGAAGTTGGTTTGTGACCTAATAATCTCTTAGGGGATGAAAGTCACTGCAGAGTAAAGTTGCTTCAGGTTCCCCTCTCTGCCCTTAGGGATGTGTCTTATCTAGTGGGACTTGGTGGTATTTTGCCACTTTTCATTGTTTTCAAAGTAGTATTATGGCATTTATTTTATATTAAGGCATTTTTTTAAAAGCAGTTGCTGTGGTTTCATCAATTTTCATCTGCTTCCAGTCATCTTGTATAATGTAAACCACTTTCATATTCCATTGAATTTTTTATTTATTTATTTTTATTTCTGTGGCTGGTAGTAGTAACCTTCTTGCAGAAAGAGAGCTAAGCATGTAAGAATTTTAAATGTGTTTCCATCTGGTGTTGGTTTTGGCTTGGTAACAGGAATAAAAATGGTTTGTGTTTTTACAAAGAAGAGGATTTTAATTTTTTTTTTTCTCCTGATAATTAAAAACTGAATCTAAAAAGCAAAATGGAAATATACTGATTTCCAGAGCCAGAGTCACTGAGCTGTGCCCTTAATCAGCACACAGCTGAGGGAAACCAAAAAGCATTTACACCACGTGACAGATGAGCAAATTAAGGATTTTTATGGGCAAATCTGAGCTGGTAAGACTTCCTGACAGCTCTTGAAGCAACGTAGCTGTACTTCTGAGATGCTGTGCTCTTGGAATCCTCTAAGCTAGCTCTACTAGTCATCTCTTATGGAACCAAATACAGTTCCCACAGTCTACATCATGTTCAGGTAATATACACAGATAATTCTGTGCAGTGCTTCTGTGGGCACTGGCATTCCAATAGCTACTTAACAGCCTGGTGCAGGTTTGGAGAAACCCAAGCAGCAGTTCTGGATGGGAAGCATAACGCCACTTTCTTGCTCTCTCTTCTTTCTTTTTTTTTCCCTTCTTTTTCTTCCCTTCTCACTGCTCCCACTTCTCACCTTGCCCCAGCAGCTCTGGCTGGGTGAGGTGGTTGATCAGCACTTCTTGTCTGAGGAGGGCCGAGGCTTTTGCAGATGTTGCCAGTTGTGCTGCACCTTTATAATGAGTGGGACGATGTTGCATGAGGATGGCGTTGGGAGATCCACTCTTCTTTCTCAGTAACTGTGTGGTGATTTGGTGGGATTGGTGCTGGTCTGTTGCTGTCCTTCCTCTCTGTGCTGTGGATGCTGCAGAAATGACTGTGGAGGGTGCTTCACCTTCATGCTGCTCCGATCTGACCAATGTGCCCAGCTCAGGGTGCCTCCGTAGGGAAACCAGATCCCTTTCAGCAGAGGATTCAGCCTGAATGTACCTCTGAAAGTGAGGAGGAATAATACAGGCATCGGTCACCGTGGCTGAGACCATTCCTTTTTAAGCCTAAAGGATCTGGGGGACATATTTATTATTTAACAGGTATTTGATAATGTTTCAAGTCTGTTTTCTTAGTGTCCTGACAAAAGAGAGATAGTTGTTTCAGTAGCAATTTTACCAAACTTCTGTGATAAGAAACTGATCTGAAATCAAGGTGTTCGGGGTTTGGAGGGTCTTTTTTGTAGTGGATTTTTTTGTTTGTTTTGTTTATTTTAATGAGTCTGCAATTTTGCTTTATTTTTTCCTGTGTCCTGCTGTCGAAAAAGCCTACTCAGCAAACGTAGCAACTATTGTATCAGTTGATTACTGGCTGTGGTTTCAGATGCTTGCAAAAATAGTAGTGGTAGAATTTTAGCTAAGCAATTCTCTCCTTAGATCTATGCTAATACAGTGTTGCACATATTTTCCTCCACTACATCATTAAAATTGAAGGCAGTTCTCATTAAGGTGTAATACTATAAAGAAAAGTTGAGTTTAGATGCAACACTGCCAACTAATTGTAGTCTAGGGCACTAATACAAAAGTAGCTTGAAATACACTTAATTACATTAGAAACAATTTCAGCTGCAAACCAGTAGTATTTTTTTGACTTACGGTTTACACGTGGTATTTGGTTGTTTGTAGCTATTGGCTCTCTTTCTTTCTGTCCTCACAATAAAAAAAAAAGAATCATTTAATATTTAATTATTTAATAAACTTATTTATCTTTCAGTTTCTTCTACAGTTACCAAAAATCAAACATTTGTTAGGTGAAGGGTTCTTTTGTGTTCCCCTCTTCAAAGAACTGAGATTCACAAAACAGCACAGAATTGCTAAACCAAAGGTTAGAAAGTAAAGGTCCTTTAGTAAAGGACTAAAGGAAAGTAAAGGACTTTTAGAAGTCCCTGGCTTCTGACTTCAAAGAGATCAGGGATTTCAATGCAAGATCTACCTGCAAAACTCGTATTCAATGTTCAATACAGGGAAAATGCTTTAGCATGGTGATGAATGGGGGGGGAGGTGGAGTTTTGCTGCTTTCAGAGAAACAATACTGCTTTTTTCTGTATTTGTTTATATTTTTTAATGATTGTAATTTGGAGTGTCAAGTGTAATCACCAAACTTTGCAGCTCTGTGGTTTTAAGAACTGCGTTTAGGTGCGTAAGCCATTTGTTTTTGAGTGCTGCAGAAATTAGAGCTTCAACTGAATTGCTTCAATTATCATTGAAACTGAGAGAGGATGAGTGCATATGGGTACAGGAGGTTTTCTGGGAGAGGAGTTCTCGCAGAATGAAGAGCATCCTTTTAGCTAAATGGCTTTGAGTAGAATGAAAACTAATATTACAGCTAAGCCAGTGAGAAGCCCATCAAAGGGGCTATCCTCACTCCTTTTTTTCCACGCTGTGTGATGTGTCCCTGGACCCTTGTTTCAGCCAGCTCCGGGGCTTTTTTTATATCTGTCACTGGGAGATAAATACGCTGTCTGGGTTCATCCTACTCCCTCTGCCCCCTCCGTGTCCTGCTGGGTTAATTACCTGTGTAGGCTCCTTGCCCGATGAAGTGGATGCCAGGATGGGCACAGAAGGACTGGGCAGTGGGTGAAGGGAGGCTCAGGGGCTGCTGAGCCCCCCAGGTGAGCGGGAACCCCACTGAACAGAAACGCTCTCTGGAAATCCAAATTAAAGCATTTCTTGTGAAAGGGGAGAAGGGCCCATTGCGAAGAAGCAGAACTGTTGCACAGTTCTATCGTTTCACTGGCCACGGCGGTGTCAGATTTTGGGTGCGTTGGGTTTATTTTTTCAGAAATATCACAAGTTTCTTGGAATAGGAGACGGATGATCTGTCAGGGCTCTTGAAAACTGGAATTACCCAAATTGAACACAGGCATTGAAATGCAGTGGGTATTCATTTCCGTTCAGGTCGTTACAGTAGGTAAAAATACAGCTTGCGACTTTTGAATCCTTAGTATCTTGCCATGTATTGCTGTTGCTGCTGTTTGTGATCTGTGTTGTCAGTTGGCTGGTAATCCTGTTGCTTATTTTATGCCTGTGTTGCAGGTGTGAGCTGCCAGATGTATTAGTCTCTTGAGTTTCCTTCCAGGTGTGAGGGGGACCTCTTGTTGCCTGCTCCTGAGAAACAGTACTGTGAGAAATGGCCTCTTGCCTGTACGGAACCTGGCCTCTCCTCCAGCAGCAGAGTGGTTACCGAGCCTTTTTCACTTGCCCTGTTTATCTTTCTCTGACAAAGTAAATATACACTAATTACCATCTTGATTACATGGTGCAGTTTCCTTGTTCATTTTAAATTGCTGCAGTTCTGTGCCACTGCCAGCTTAGGGAGCTTTGACCCAGGTTTGGCCTTGAGTTTTGCAGTCACCACATAGGCACTATACTGCAGTAATCTGTCAGAAAAGAAAGTGCTGCAAAAGGTGAATGGACTTTGAGAATAAATGTTTCTAATACTTCTCTAATTAAGCATCAGCAGTGTCAAGCTTTTGTGTTGTGGAGGACTGCTGCAGCTGGTATCTGTTTTAAATCAGCCACTGCATTTGACAGCCATTCTGACAGCCGGTACTCAGTTGGGTGCGCTGCAGCAGCATCTCCAGGGAGAGCAAAGAAGATGTTGTATGTGAGCTCAGGGCTCTCCCTTTCACCAGGAAAGGTTTATCCTTTCGTGGAATTTTGCGTCAGCCTTAGATGCTTTGGAAAAGTCTGTAAGTAGATGTATTTTTGTAATCTTATTTAGCTGTCATAGATGTTGTCCTGTAAGGATCTGGTTATATCCTGTAGGACACTGAGCATCATCTCCTGCAATTGTGAAGGGAAAATTGTGATTCATGACACCGTAACAATTGATTGGCCTTGAGCTGTTTTTACTATTTCTTGAAGTTGACTTAACTTGCTCCATGTTTGCTCATAACCCACCCATAGTGTAGTAAAATGAGTGAGGATTGAAACTAGTCTGTCTTGAGACATCTTGCTGTTGGAAGTTGCTTCTGTGGATTGCGGTGTTGATCGCCAGTGAGCTGCAGCAGTGGATCGAAAGACCAGCTCTGTCAGGAAAGCAATAGCTCCTTACACGCTCCAGTCATGGGCTCGTTATCCTGCAGTTTGTAAATTGTTCAGTATCAGGTTTATTGTTGTTCACAGCTGCGTTCCACCCAACAGAGCAGCTAAATGAGTTGCTTTAGAAGAAATGCTATTGGGTCAGGACCATTTGCAGGCTCTTGGGTTTTCTATGAATTAAGATTAATCCTGACATTAGCTTTGTGCTTCACTCAGATGTGGTAGTGTATTACCTGTTTATTAATATCACTCAGAATATTAAAGTGATACAGTAGATTTTTCTTGTAATTAGCTAGAGCAAATTGCTGCTTCATTTATCACTTAAACAATCTTTATATAGCTGCCTTATTTTTTTTGGGGGTGTGTGTTTATTATAAAGTGCCTTTATATTTTATTATTTATTATAAAGTGCCTTTATCCGAAATGAAGAAAACCTTAAGAGCACAAAATAACAGTGCAGCTTAGGTTTACTGGTGATAACGTACTTGCATATTGTCTTTGGTCAGTGGCTCTGGAGGTGTTTTGCAGGCTTTCAGCAAGCCTCTCCTGTCCTGGAAGTTAGGAGTTAAGAATATCAGAAGATGTGTGATTCTGGGCAGGAAGCTGCACTACAGCAGTAGGTGACCGTAGGCACTTCACTCATCTTTCCTGCCTTGTGTGGGCAGGTTTGGCTGAATTCCTGAAGATCTGGCTTATCTTACAGGGGCTTTGGTGTAAAAATGATTAGTCTGAGTCTCCTCTGACTGTTGAGATATATTCTTATTAGTGAGTAATAGATGAGTTTGGTTTTGTATGACTCTTAACACATCTCATTTACTGGTTTATTGCTTTCTTGTACCTTGATACGGTTCTCTGGTTTGGAAATTGTGGAGAGAACTCCTCTCACTCTGTGTTTTGTGCACAGGATGTATCTAAATGAAGAGTCTCTAAGCAGTGTCAAAACAAATTATTAATACACTTGTAAAGGATGTTGCAGGTTCTCTCTTCCAGGATGTCTTAACACACCCAAAGCCATGGGTGCTACTTGTGATGGCTGTGTTTTTTCAGTAGGTTTGCAAACAGTGCACTTAACAGTGAGAAGAGCCTTGTACAAACTGTTTAATAGTAAAATAAAATCCTTGGTCTTCATTCTCTGAGCTGTTACCCTTTGTTTAGCCTCACCTGTGATTTTCCATTAGCTTAGTATTTAAAGAAATCTCGTGACTGACACTGGTTCAACTTGTATATCCAAAAAAATTGCAGATGCCTGGAAGTAGTCGGTAAGCTGTAGCCGACTAACAGGAATGCACCTCGCACATCTGTGTGGTTGCAGATATTTAACTTTTATTGTATTTGAGATGGTGATTCAGCCTAAGGAAGTCTGAAGTTTACTGGCATTCCAGGTGTGCTTTCTTACTGTGCAAATAAAGGAAACTTTATCCTTGCTAAACTGCATCTCTGGAGAAGAGATGGAGGCTTGAAAAACAAGTTTGAAGTGCGAAAGAAGAACCTAATCTCTTAACACTATCACATAAAAACTCTATAGCATCTGTGTGTCTTTTTTTGAACTGTAATCTCTCTTTCTATGTTTCATTACCTTCAGTAATCACCAACACTTTTTTTTCTTTTAGTGTAATACTTGACTGCCACCTTTTCTCTGAACAGGGCCCTATTGTATCTACATACAAGTGAATAAGCTAAATTCTGTGTCACGGGGAAGGTCTGCAGTAAAATAGCTTGTATTTTTTATTTTATTTAGTAAACCTTAGAAAAGGCTTTGCTTGTTTAATAAACACATTAGAAGAAAAGTGTTTTCACAGTTATTTTTAAAGGAATTGCATTTGTTCTAAGTATGAGAAGGCAATATGGTGTTTTAAACTTTTATGGTACCTTGTATTTTCATCAGAAGTCAGGCTTCATCTAAGTTGGGTTAAATGATACCATCCTGTTTTGTGCATCAGCAAATTGATGTTAATTTTGAAGTTGTACTTTTTTAGTGATAAGTTGTGGACAACAGTGTTTTTAGTTACCGTTTAAGACCAAACCTCTCCTCCCAGCTGGAGAGAAGACAGTGTATGCTTGGAAAAGGCAGATGGCTACGCTGTGTATTTACAGGCAGATGCCTTCTGTTTTGGTGTGATGTGTAGGTTAAACTCCAAGAATGAAGTTTTGAGGTAGTTGGTTAGACTGTCAGCAGTGTAAGGGCAGGTTTGGTTGGTAGCGTTTTAACAGGAGCTGGAGTTTGGGACAGGCAGGAGAAGGCAAACATGGTGCTGGCCACAGGCTGGGCCACTGGGGAGGCCTGGGGCACCTCGGCCTGAGGGGTCTCTGTCACCCGGCTTTGGGAAAAACAGGGTAATTTGAAGAAAAAGGGGAATGTTGCAGCCTTTAAAATGGACAAAAAGACTTCTGAAGGGATAACCTTTTAATATCGGTGTTGATCTGTCTCAAAATTGCTGAAGTGAGGATATGGTTTGGAGTCTTTTTTTTTTACCTGATAGGCTCTCTTTTTTTTTGAGAAACATGAACAATTACAATTAAGCCAGCAGAACCTACATGGCAGAACTGAAATTACTTAAGTATTCTTTCCCAAGAGGGAAGCTGATGTGACCCTGGCGAGGGAAGGCTGTCCCTGCTCTGGGAGGGTTGGTGTCGATCACACCTGACACAGGGGAACATGCCAGATGAGTCAGGTAAAGTTTATTCCCTTTCCTCTTGGGGTCTGTTATTTAAGCCATCGTAATAGAAATCTTTGATTGGCTTATACAAAGCACAGTCACTTCCTTTCCCGGTGGTCAGGATTCACGGAATCAGCCTGGTTTCATTTTTTGGGGGCTTCATGGGATTTTTTGGAAAGCCTTGTGAAAAAGGCAGCAACTGCTTGTGGGTTTTTAACTGTTCTCCTTTTCCTTATTGCCAATTCATTATACAGAAGTGGGACCAGAAGCTGCTGCTGCTGCTTTTTGGTCTGTCAGCCCTCTGGAAGTCCCTCTTCAGGTTGTGTGGCCGATCTTTGTTAGGTGTGAGGTGTCCTACCCCCTACTCAGCTAATGCAGCACCATAGTCAAATAACTTGCCTCACCATAACTTAACTATCCCTTGCCCTTAGGTTTGAAGCTCTGGTTTTGCTGACTGTCCCAGCCACATAGGGATAGCGTTAAATTTAAACATAAATCTTTGTGTGCCTGTACGATGATCAACTCAGAAGGATGTAGTTTATAATCTAGTGGCCCATTGCCAGTCAGTGTCCTCTACAGTGTACATTTTGTGTACAAGTATCTCTAGTTGGGACTTTTATCTTCTAGAGTAATAGTTCAGTGAGCACAGTGAGCTTTCAAAAGTATTATGTGTTTTCCACTGGTTTGATGTGGTGGCCTTGTAAAAAGGGGAGCAGCAAAGCTTGTCTCCTAGGAATACTTGCTGAATGGCAGTAACTGGGTTTTTTAATAATTCTCTGTGATAAGGTTTAAACATTAATTACGGCTATTTTATTTTTTTGTAACTAGAAATAGATTTGATTTTTGATTTCTTTTAGTAGACGATATGTTGGTCAGTTCAAAAGGTGCTTATTAGAAGTACAGACAGAAACAGGATTAATTAGGAAGATGATCAGTAATAAATATCCCAGGAGATCGGGTGGCAGATGATGGCTGGCATGAATGCACTGAGAATTTTGAGGTGTCCTCTCAAATCAGGTTTTTAAACACACACGTGTCTTGGCATGTTGGAGGATGTGTGGTGGTTTAAAATTATTTATTTAATGCATTGATTTCTCTAAAGATTTGCTAGAGAGCTGCCCGAATGTAAATGTAATTGAGAAAGTGTTAATTATGGAAACAGGGTGCAGACCCCTGGCCCCACTGATTTCACTGGGAACAGGTTTTGTCAGCTAATTACTGCCATGAACAAGGTTATTCCCTCACACCAAAGCATTCTCCATTGATTTAAGACCATGCTTAAATTACTGTGATTGAATGTACCTTTGCCTGTGGCGCTGTCTGTCTCCCTTAGGAAGGGATGCAAAACGCTTCCCAGGTTTCTATTACATTTTCTAAACTTCAGCTGCCTTTGAACTATAGGGTTGGTGCCTTCTCAAGCTTTATTTTTACTCTAGTACTGTTGTGACTATTGCATGAACTATATGACTTGCAGGAGCAATGGCATCTCTTTGGCAGGTAAATAATTCCTCTGACCTGGTATCCAGTGTGTAGGGATTCTGGTGATATTCTGGTGAAGCCCCGTTGCTGCTTGTTGTGCTCTGCCTCCTGCATCTGCTGAAGCTCCCAATTTTTGGAATTGAAGCACAATTCGAGAACACAGCCCCATAGCCGCTACTATGAAGGAAATTAACTCTGTCCCAGCTAAAACTAGCACAAGTGGCTAAATTCTCGTTGACTCACCGGGTGCTTCCTCAAGACTTCTCCATCAGCACTTCAGCTCAATCTGTTCTGTCTATTACATGCTTTGCTGCTTGTGGTAGAGCACCTTCTTTTTAATCTTTCGTTTCGTAATACTTTCCATCTTTTGTCACAGTTTAGCCGCAGAGGATCAATACACAGACAGCTCCAGAACTTTCCTGTCCAAGCCAGCATCGCTCCCGTGCTTCTAGTCATTATCAGTACTTATTTAAGAAGTTATCAGGCCCCTCTGTCTCTAGTGAAGAAGTTCTGGTTTTGTTGGGGTTTTTTTGTTTGGTTTTTTTTTTTGGTGGTGGTTGTTGGTTTTTGTTGGTGTGTTTTATTTTTTCCTATATTGATTAATTTAACTGTTTTGAGTGAATCTGCCTGCCTGTGGCTACTTGCTGTCCCTAGGTTCCTGTAGTACCTCCAAGCAAAATGCTAAACATAGCTGGCATTTTTGGTACAGCACGAGTAGGCATGTTGAGAGTTCAGGGGCGCTAGGACAAAGCCCTGCAGTGCATATCCAGGGCAATCTTTTATTTGGAAAAGAAAAAAAGAAAAAGTCTTATTTTGTGTTAAAATCATATCCACAGCGAGAGGGATCTCATCCCTCAACACTGTGCTCCCTAAATGAATTTATCTTCCTAATTTCTCTTCTGTGGAAAGTTTATTTTTTTTTTTTTCCTGTTGTTGCTAGAATGGTTAATCACCATTAGGATCTCTTCCACCAGTGTCCTCAAGTTGGTTTAAAAAAAAAACACCACCCCAAACATCAACACCCACCCACCCCACCCCAAATACAAGAACTATATGGATTAGGTAAGAGGTTTTAGCCTCATAGCAGATTTTGACACAGTAGGAAGGTGTGTGCTTGTTTTCTGAGATGATCAGAAAATTAATCTAATTCTTTTCATCAGGTTATTGCACCATTAATAGATCTTCCTATCAGAGGTAAGGAATTGAGAAAAT
The DNA here is from genome assembly GCF_964106895.1 of Numenius arquata. NCBI lineage: Eukaryota > Metazoa > Chordata > Aves > Charadriiformes > Scolopacidae > Numenius > Numenius arquata. Next base: position 42,252,445 of record NC_133585.1, on the reverse strand, counting down.
ACTACATAGCACTAGAACTGCAATCTTAAGTAAAAAAAAAAGCGTCTAAATATCTTTCTTTCCATGAGAATCGTGAGACCACGGCTGCTGCATTTTCATCCACTTCAGTTCCTTAGGAGATCAACTGTAGATGGTGAGTCAGCTGGCCAGCAGAGATGATTAATAAAGGAATAAGCTAAATAAGGATTATTTTTTTTCTATTAACCACCAGCTATTCTGAGCAAGAAATATTCCAAGTACTTACTGACCCTGTTTAAAATAAATAAATAAACAAACCAAACAAAACTAACCCAAACCCCAACAGTTGTTGTATTTGAGGTGATGGAGGTGGGACAGGTCTTACAGTTACTTCTGACAGTGATTTCCTTTCATAGGCTTGCACAAGATCTAGTGTGG